>NC_025995.2:116991275-117131275 GCF_000442705.2 Elaeis guineensis
AATCAAAAGTTTAGGAATTGTTTTACCAGGTTTCATGGCTTCAAGTACATGTATATGCAATAGTACTGGTATACGGATATGTACAATTGTGATTTAAGAAAAGAAAGTCAGATTTATCATATCGACAACTAGAATGGACTTGGAGAGAGAATTTGAGAAGAGGTAGGATGGTCAGAGATAGACATAGGAATGGCAGTCAGGCAACTTGGCATTATCTTTTCAACAGAATTTTCTTTCCAAAATTTGATACCATACTCATAATCACCATATAATAAGGTTTCATGTAAGCTAAGTAATTTCCACTCAAGGTTAATTTGATAGACCAATCCCCCACCCCCTCCCTTATTTTTTAATGTATGTACAATTTATATGTACACTCCTTATGCAAATTTTGCTATCACAATTGAGAAAACTTGAAACCCTATGACAAGCAATGTCTCCTACTGCCTAGCTTTATATGTTTCCACTAACAATAGAGAAAGAAATGTTGACAATAACAATAAATTTGCACTGATTGGGCATCATACTGCATAATGTATTTTCCCTAAATTGGCGATATTGCAGTAACAAATTGAGTGGCAGTATCATATAATATACATAAGGTTTATATTTGAATAAGGAAAGTGAAAGGAAAGACAGAGAATGATCATTAGTTATATTTAGCATTATGCAATATCCGACAAAAGTAGGACCAGAAACCAATTAATTTATTACCTGGAACCTTTTCAGAACTATCGTTAAGATGTTTGGCACCTCATGTATGCTCAACTGCTTTCTGGCTTTAACATATGCAGAACACCTATGCATAAAAGCAAAGGTAAGATCAGACTGAAACAAAAAAGTGGTTTAAATTTCTACAACCAAAGGAGTATCATCAAACCTTCCACATCTGTACATGTTCTCTCCATCTAAATCCTCGGGAGCAGTAAATTGTGTGAGCGCATCTTCCAAAGACTCAACCCAACCATGTATTTCTAATGTAAGATCCATAATATTTTCATATCTTTCAGACTCAACATGGCACCTCATGCACTTAACCTTGTTTCAATGAGGTAAATCAGTTAGTGTAGTTGACAATAATTGTAATACTACAAATTAACATCAAGCTAAATAACACAAATACTACAGAAAAGTCAAATAAGTACCTTCGACTTCAGCCGACCACCAAAAATCTGTTGTACTAGTGTTGTCTCTTGCAATTTTGGATCCACTTCCTTCTCACCACCAAATCCCTCGAGGCATGTAGATTGCATAGACATTACCAGAAGCCTGGTTGTATTTCGTATAAGAAAGCATGAATGAAAGAACGTGGCATATGTAAGTAAGATATCATAACAATTTTTCTCCAGCAAGACAGAAAAATAAACCAAAATGCAAAGAAATTGTCAAACTAATGAACTGAGAATCAAAAGATGCCAACCCATTCACTTATTGCACCTTAGAAATTCATGTGCATCTTCTTGGTTACCACCACCCATACGACATCCAATGTTCCTCATGTTCGAAAGGATCCTACTGGGAGACAAAGGGCCTCCACCTTCCCGTAGCATAGAAACATGCTGCTCAAGTTCACACATGAGGCACCAATCTTTGACTCGGCCTAACATAAAGACAAAGATAAATTGCAAAATTAGAGTAACCAGCCGGATTGAGTGATCTGGCTTTTGTTGATTTTACTTTGTAAGAATGAGTACAAGAGTCTGAGTAGTACAGGTTCTTGAATGCGACCTCTGAAGCAAGTACACCATGAGAGGTTTTGTGCAGGTAAGACATTGCAGGACCGCATTAGCATAGCAACTGCAAGAAAAAGGCTGAAGGTTGGATGTTGAAATGTTACATAAGAACTTAAAGTACTTTCATGATTCATCTATTGCATCATGGTTTCACAGCCTGCACTGTTGAGGTAAAGTAGAATTTGATACTTTAGAATACAGAAAGTCTGGCACTATTGAGGAGTGAAAAGTTGGCCAAAAGATGTAATTTTGTGGGTCTTCCAGATGTATCATCTTATCGTAAATTGCAGAAAAATTGTTGAAAAGCAGCTGAAGACATTAAGGGAGAACTTGGGGTGCCCCCATGGTGCGTGGAGGGTTTTATCTATTTCTAGATATTAAATCATCAACCTTACAGATGTATGGATTCACTTGTCTTTTCTAAACCAAGATGGATTTTTCATATCCTTATTTGAGAGGATAAGTCATAAGTTCCTTGCGAAAAGCCTTCTGTATTAAACATTGAGACTACTTTTCTGAGAACATAAAATAGAAGCAGGGGCCACCTCTTCCAGGTTTCAAGTTGTACAGACTCCTAAATCAGCTTCCAAAGCTTTTCCTTGTTTGTGAATGAGACAACTATCAACCTTCACATCACATTGCACCAAAATTACATACAAGATAACTTCTAAAATTGAATGTAACCTATGTCAAGACGATATTTCTTATAATTGTTGCAAGAATGTCTAAACAATCAATCTTTGGACTCAGAAATTAGAGTATGAAGCATTCTTTTGCTGGAATTTAAAAAAAAAAAAAGTAACTGGCTTCCAAAAGATTGTCAGAGTTTAGAATGGTTGAAGTCGATAGATGAGAAAAGAATTATGTTACCACAAACAGAAATTGCTGACAAGTCTATCCTTAGGAATGGAATGAAATAACATAGACATTAGACAATAATTACCTCAGCTGTTACATAGGTATTCTTGGTTCCTAGCAACGTATTCTAACGCCAATATACCATTATAAGATCAGTAGGAAATATCTAAATATGCTACAGGCTGCTTTTCACAACTCCAGGAAGAAGCCATCATCCAAATAAAAAGTAACTATTTATGCAGTACCTGTTTCCACAATTAAGAAGCCCTCTTGGAGATATGCCCCAGACTTCACATTGAAAAAGCCTGACAAGATCCTCAAAAGAAAACAACAGCTGGCATACCTAAAATTGCAGAACATGAAATGCAAAGTCTTTAGTTATTGCCTTTGAAGAGGAAATTTATGATCATATTGTCTATAATAAAATAAAAATAAATGCATTTCAAGAAAAACCATCACCTTATTTTTCTTGTTGTCATTTATCAGGCTCACAAGATTCCGTTTGAGGACTTTTGAAGGTTTCTTTGATCCTGCCACCTTTGCCCCTTCCATGTTGGAGATCCCATTGCAGCCCTGTGAAACATTTGTTCGGGGGTTTCCTGTGCAGATTAAAAAAAAAAAGGAATAAAGGAAAATAATTGAAAAGGAGGCAACTAAAACCAAGAAATAGCCATCACAAATCACTGAACAAGTTCAAAGTAACCTACTAGATTCATTTTCCATGTGGGCATGCCTTTCTACTCCTTGAGAAGGGTATTCTCTCGATGCTCTCTGAGATGATTTTTGTGGCGAAGAAGATGTGTGTCCCAATGTGTATGGAGGTTTTTTGAAAACTATGCTTCCTTTGGGTGAGATATTTTCAGCTAAGTAGCTCGAGTCAACTGTTTCACCAGCAGAAGAAAATCCACCTTCGAAAAACTCAACTTTCTCTGAAGTGATATTAGCACCCACACCACATCCATTAATCATATTTTTATCCAAATGGGATGGGACTGGTATTCCAGGAGAACTGCCTGTCTTAAGTCCATTCCTAGTTTCATCTGCTAATTTATGAGACTGGTGCAAAGCATTTTTGACAGTGGATGAACTGCTGGTGTCTCGAATCTTATGAGTTTCATCATCAGGTGTGAAATTCGCAGTTCCTAACTGAAACTGTCAAGCATACAGCATGGCAGTTAGAAAATGCAACAAAAAAGAAATTATACTTTACAGGTCAGTGAAGCATATATTGTAGAAACCAACTTCAATATTATGAACCTTATGTTCCAGAGGATGATCCTTTGATGAAAACTCTGTAAACAAGGAGCTTGAAGATATAGTTTGACCATCTGCACTACAGGTAATGGCTTCATCATATGCACATGCAGCACTTTCATCACTTTTAAAGGCACCTCTTTTTGATCTATTAAGAGCCCACTTTTCTGATAGCTTTCTTTGTGCAGCTGAATCTTGAGGTGTATCAATTTTCATGACACAAGGATTACTTGATGCATTACCATGAAGATCTCCATGCAGGGGCTCTTCAATATCACTTCCAAGGAACGACGATTTGACATCATCTAAAAGAAAATTCTGTTGAACTGGAGAAAGGCCACCAGAAACATTGGAGCTGGTATCTTGCCATTGCCGACATTCCTGCTTGTGCCCCAGCCTCCAATGTATTATTTGACACTTCCCAGAACTGCAAAAAATGGAATGAACTCAAGATGAGAGGGTAAAAGAATCAATTATAAATTGAAATAAAGTTGCAGCCAGTTTTTGAGAAAAGAGGGGAAGAAGATTCCAACCCTTTTCTCCCTAAGTAACAAGTGTATGTGGTCTCCTCAGTATAAAAACTGAAAACAATGCAGACCAGGTATGAGGGTATAAATTTGATTTTCGTTATAAAAATGTCATGTTAATTAACATTATTCACAGTGATTGTAACAATCCTCATTTTCCCTAGATCTAGCAAATCATGAATATTGGGAAGAAGATTTCCTCTTTAAATAACAAGTGTATTTGGTCTCAGTATAAAAATGGAAAACAATGAAAACCAGGTAGGAGTATAATTCTCATATTTATCAACATCAAGCAAATCTTGACTTCTCAAGCCTACAAAGGAACATGATATTTTCTTCTGCATGTAATTCTGGGTAGAGCAGCATGGTTGATCTTTGGCTGCACAAAATTCTAAAATATAGGCCAGGCACCAATAATGTATTAACAAACTATTTTGTTCAAGTGTTTTATTTCTTTTGCATGCAAGAAATATGCTATGAATAATTAAAACAGATTTACAGGACTTTTTGTCACAGGATATATTTTATGAAATGGTGCTAGAGAGAGAAGTATCCCATTATAGTCATTCATAGAAATGCCAACATAAGCAACCCTTCATCAGGTATCAAAGTGATGCAGAACTCGTAATACACTCTGCTCCCCGCTGAGATTTTAACTTCAAAATTGACATGAGGTACCCTCCAATATCAAAAAAAAAAAAAAAAGAAAATGTTGATGATACAGATCAGGCACTCGAGTTCCAAGCTTGAAGTTTACAAAGCAAATCCAACTCAGGCATCCCCAACCTGAAGGAAATTTCTCATTGAAGACCACTTTTCTACAAATTCACACTAGAGATGAGCCTGATGATTCCTTACTATCAACAATTCAACAGTGTTATTTTGCCCATAAAGAGCAGTATTGGTGGACAAAAGAAAGTCTCTAAAGTTTGACTACTGTTTGGTAACCTGATTTAATCTGCATGATGAACGGCACTTCACCTGTGCCTTATCGTCTTTGTCGACATGTTCCATGTTTTGTTCTCTTTGTTTGTTCTTCCCTCAAAAATTGTAGTTTATAACTGTTTGATTCATTTTATTCAAATTTATTCAAATGCCCTAGTTCATTTGATCCAAAATGTTTAGTCCAGAACAGGTCAAATATGGCCACCTGAATGAGAACTTTTTTCCATTCAAAATGTGTTTTGGTTTTTGTGAGATGTTTCAACTTGCGTAATAATCAAAATGAATTTTAAAGCAACATTCCCATCAAAAAAGAAAAAAGAAAAAAAAAATTAAAGCAACGTTCTGATGAAGACTACAATCTATGGTTTTCCTAACTTATCTTTCAATAACTTATCTGGATGAAAACCACTAGAATGATGGCACAAATTCCATTTGAGAGGCGAAAAGGACAAGGTTTTAAACAAATGAAATACCTCCTGAATAAGCTCCAGGAATCCCTTGTCATTGCAGAAATAACGGAAGGAGTTGTGCAATGTTTGACAATTCAATCTTGAATGCTTCCCAAAACACTTTGAAGCACTAATTACAGATGACTCCATTAGGATTATTGTCATATCCTATTTTTTGTTTTTCTTTACTTCTACATTAAGGGTTATGATGGGTTATCTCAAGAGTCACATTCAAAAATAACCAAAAAAAAAAAAAGCTATCCTTTCCTACAACAAAAACAATATTTAGTATAAGATGTTGGTTATCCAAAATTTGCCGACTCAGCTAAAACATAACTGATAATCATATATTTCTTATTTGAAAGACTGATTGGATAATCATTTTTGATACCGGAGGCTGCCTCCTTGTTTGATGGTCCTCCAAAAAAGCATATGACTAAAAACCTTTCCGAACAATTCCACGAACAAACAATGTCTTAATACTTCCAGCAACTCTCTCCTCTGCTTTCTAGCATTTGTTATGAATAATAAGGGAAAGAAAAGAAAGGACTCAATAAGCTAAAGCATTACAGATAAGCAATAAAGAAAGTTCGTGTATGAATTCGACACTGATATCATGTAGTGCAAATGAATGATTGTGCAGAAAGCAAATAGAAAATTGAAGAATAAGTTTAAGAATAAAAAGGCCTACTTATGTTAAGAGCAAAGGGGGAAATTTGATTTTCTTAAACACCCATACCAGTATCTGACTGATTTGCATCTGGAGCAGCGAGTTGTAGCAGGAGCAAAGCATCTGGCACACTCATGAGAGCCAGTTTTCAGAAAAGGTCCAGCTGGTATAACATCAGCAGATGTCATTGCTTCAACTCTGAGAGCTTCCTCAGCAGCAAACTGTGCAAGCACACTTAACCTGGCCTTCTTTTTCGAAGTCTCCTTCCATATTCCAAGTAAAATGTAAGTGACCAGAGGGAGCACAACCAAGAACAGAAAAAGACCAGGTATATCATCTTCCCTTGGCCGGAGCATATCCCCACCAACATACTCATGTCCACCTCCCACAAAGTGCTAACCAAATGGAAACATACCGAATCATATAACTTAATGTTTGAGCCTGAATTTCACGCGATTGTAGAGACATTAGAATTTATCCTCTTGTTTTACAGTGAACAAGATATGTTAAGAGAGCATAGTCATCATTACATATTTTCCACTTATGCAAGAATTAAACAAACAGTGCTATAATACATGCATAATAACAAAGATTTACAAGAAGAAATTTACCTAATAAAATTTATGCATTTAAGAATCAGATCCAACTAGACGTTCCTCCTGAGAATATATGGGAGAAAACATCTAAGGAAATCCACTCATGAGAAATCAATATAAATGTAGAAAGCAAAAACCAAATGGAAATAGCATCCTTACGAGTTTTAGTTAATGACCAGCACATAAACACAAGCAGGGACATCTTACTTCAAGATTCCAAAGATTCAAGGCACAGGCTTCATGCAGCTCATCCTCATGAAGATTCTCATATCAAAGAGCAGAAACCAGAGGAAAAATTCTACCTTTCACTTCTGGTAACAATCAAGATACCTGAAAACAGAATCTTTCAAGAAAAAAAGATCAGAACCAACATCAAATCAAAGGCATAACAGATAACATTCCCAGGTTAAACGACGAAAGCACTGCACTGTCAAACCCTTTCCTAACAATCTTTTTCTCCAAAAGAAAATCTTGAGAACAAAATCGTATCTTGATACAAAACCAGTAGGCAAACCAGCATTCAAAAGCAAAAATTATATCAAGAAAAATAGCTAAAACGAGAATACTACAGCCGCATTGCTGCCTCTTGCGTGAAGAAGAACCCTGGAAAGAGGAGATAGGGGTAGATTTAGATATGATCCCCTACACCAAGAACCCTATTTTAGCACTCCAACACCGAAAAAATCAGAGGTCTATTTCCGACAAACCCACATGAAATCCAGTGTTCTTACCTCCCTAGAACAAAAGCCCACATCCCTACGCTCATCCGTTTCAAGAACCCATACGACAGATCCCAACAAAATGTAGAAAACCCTATCTCTCCCCAAAACCCATATGGAATCCCGCATTCCCGGACAACTCATGAACACAAATCCCTCTTTTACCAATTCCAGGATAGGGAAAGCCGATCAAAACCAGAACAAAATACCCCAAAAAGATCGATCTTTTTCACAGAAAAATCTACAAAAAAGACCAGCATTCCTCAAGGGCGCCAGATTCCAACAGGCAGTTCAAGAAGGCGAAAACAGCAAAAATCCCTCTATATTCCAAGATAGGAAAAGCCAAGAAAAACAATTAAAAGAAAAGAAAACCCCGAAAAGGACTGTTTTTCCACCCACAAATCTGCAAAAAAACCAGCATTCCTCGAGCGCGCCAGACTCCAATGGAGGAAATCATGGCGGGAACAGGGAAAAAGATTGGGCTTTTGCTCGTACCTCTGGGGTATTAGGAGAGAGAAATCCACCGGGCCCGGCCTCGCATCCCCCCAAGATTCGCCGATTCCTCCGCCCGCGGCTACTATATAAAAAAAGAAGAAAGGGGGAAAGCTTTTCCTCCAAGCCGTTCTGCGGCACTCGCTTCACCACCACCCCTCTCTCTTTCCCACCCAACCCCTCCTTACCCTCTCCTGCTGCTCGCTTCTGCCACTAAAACAAACAAAATAGCGTACGCCAAAGAAAACAAAAGACTTTTAAAAACAGCGATTCCAGCACATCCCCTGCCTCCCACCTTTTTCCAGATTTCTTCCAATTAAATTCCTCCTCTACCTCTCCTCCCACTGGTCTACACATATATACTTGACAAAAAAAAAGGGAAAAAAATATAGTGACGGGTGTGAAGAGTGTGTTGGCCTTTGTTCTTTTGTTGGTACAATAAAGCTTCTCCCTCTTTGTTTCTTGCATACTTTAATTAATAATCTGATTAATTCTTTCTTGTTTGGGAGTTGAACTATTAATTTTGGACTGGCCTCTTCTTGCCTGTCCAACTGGCGTGCCGCATAGGAAAGTTCCCGACTTCTTGTTGGAACTTAAGGATGAAATGGGCTGGTGATGTGGCAGTTTTCCGATGGCTGCAGGGCAATTAGTTGCATTGCTGCATAAACGAGCTATTTTGATTGGCTGCATGCATAATCTAAGAAATATTTTATCCGTACCATGGGACTACATGTTGCATCTAGGTTTTGGTCCATGATGGATATAAAAATGGTACAAAGAGGATCTAATTGGCTATGGAGTCCACTTATCACAATAAAAATTAATGAATGGTTGTCATCATGTAATGTCATTATGTTAGCATGGATATTATTCTATATTTGCTCATGATAAGAAAACGTAGTTATTGCCAATTTATAATTTAATATTGGAGTCATTGCTGTAAATTTTTAAACTGAAAGAAGATTGGCTAATATGGTAGACAGGAAAGAAGCCTTGTACGTAGTGATGTCGCCATGCAGCATTCTAAGAACAAATGCACAACCATTAATCTCCATAATTATGCTGCGAAAATATTACTTGCAGAAGAAATCATGAAAGGACATTATGGGGATTATAAAACGACAATAGCTAGTACGCTAACCACCAAGTCACATGGTCCCTGTGCAGCCCGACAGCTAATTGATGCCCTCATCATGCTACATGTTGCAATCCTTCAAAAAATAAAAAGTGCTTTGTAAATTCAAATGTAATATAAATTTAAGATACCGTTAATATTTTTTTTAATGAATGTGGCATCATTTTGAACCAATCTCATATTTTATTGATGAAAAAACTTAATTCACATTACCGAGCACTTAAATTCACTGCTTTCATGAATTTTGGGAACACTATTTCATCGAGATATCACCAGATGAAAAAAAAAAAAAAAAAATTCATCGGCATGATATCAATTTTGAACTGATGTAAAATACCACAAAGATAAATTTTAAAAAAAAAATGATGAACCACCTGCCACTTAAATCTATCACTTTTTAGACGATTTTACTGGAATTACTTTTCAAGACTCGTTCCAGCAAAATCTAAAACGTAATAGATTCAATGGACATCAATTGTCGCTTATACTTCTTCATTGGCATGGTACCGGTTAGACTGAGATGACATCACGCCAAGGAAAAAGAGCAACGCGTTGCTCTTTCACCAGTGTTACTTTTGGAAGATTATGCCAGTGAAGTCCCAAAAAAGTAATAAACTTAAGAGAAAGTTAATAAGGCTTACGCTTTTTTGATTTTGCATGCACCAGTTAGTAGATTTCGTACCAATGAAATACTGCAAGCATGATAGCTGTCTCTCAGATCTATTATGTTATTTTGGAAATCTTGTTAGCAGTTCTGTTAAAAGATTAATGAAAGTATAATCCGAAACGGTGATAGCTCCGAGAGATTGGTAATATGACAAACACTTCTTTATGTGCATGAAATTTCACCAGTCCATTTTCCTCCCATGAGACTTGGACCTATTAATCAATTTACCAAGTACTAATAAATGGGTGAATATGACTCTCAACAACCCGTGGATGACAATTTTACCACGACGTCCTAAGATAAAGATAATTAAAAGAAAAAAACTACAACAACATAAGTCATCCAAACTTATTTTGATGCACAAAGTTTCTAGGATCAAATATATACGAGAGCCTATACTAATCGGCAACAAATTATAAACCTCTTATTCTATGCATGTCTCAATATTTGCAAATATTGTGCAACACAAAAAAAAAAAAAAATCTCATGATGAGGTCATCAGATATTACTCTGCATACCTTATGGTCATACTATTATCATACCACGACAATGATGACTGGTTGCACGATTGATGGAAATTTTGGGATAATCATAGCTCCTGATCCGTTGACGAGGTCTTTCAATAAGAGGCCCATGAAAATAAATGAAATACATTTTGTCTCTTCTTGCTACTAGCGCAACTTCCTATCATTGGCTCATGCAATTGGAGCTCACCAATCCCCTTTAAACTCATCACCTAAACCAATTCCTCGTATGATAACAAATAGAAAAGGCTCGCTTTTGACTTTTGTCTCGCTATTCAAATCACTAAAACCTTCGAGAGGGGGATATAAAACTTAGGATGGCAGATGGAGGCATGAATTAGGTGGGCTCTCGTAATGTTCTGTAGAACTTGGAAGTCTAATCATCTCTGTTTTTTAACCGAAGGGACAATGATAATGTTAGAGCATATTGTTAGACAAAAATACCTCGATCTCATCCATTTGTTGGAGTAGACTTCTTAATTTGTACCACCCATTAAGGTGGCCAGAGGTCAAGATCTTACCCAGGTTTCATAATGCAATACAATAGTGATGGGGATTTTTTTGGTACAATAGTGATGGGGATTGACATGCTCCAGACCATCAGATAAACAATTGAAAGAGGCTGTTGATAAGTACTAATAAAATATATACAAAATGGGTTGAGATGTGGTAAGTTTCAAGCTTACTTGGCCTTGAGAAAGCTTGGTTCAATTTTTGTGCTTTTGCAATTTAACATATCATAAGTGGGCAGCCGATTATTAAAATAGAAGCTTGCATCTTAACTAATTGCCGGACCTATGCATGTGTCTATTGGCAATAGAATGAAAAACTCTCCTTTCGGTGATAATTAAAAGCTTAAAGAACTCCTACAAAATTGACTAGTTTTCCATCATAAGAGATTTTTTTTTTGTCTTTTGAAAAGTGGGTTTTCAACTTGGATTTGATTCAATCATCTAATTAAGGACAAAACCAAGAATACAAACAAGGTGTTGGGATAAGTAAATCTGCTACCCTCGATTTACACTCAGTATGCGGCGTCTTCCGATTCAACATTGGTATCCAACTGTTTGTCAGATAATTGATATTAGACCGATTGGCCTAATCTGTCGTCGAATACTTCAATTGATCAAAAAAGTCTACGATTCGACTTACCGATAACTTATCGGTATCTGACTACTCATCACACCGACAATCTCTCAGTGTTTCAAGACTCGGTCTCTCTCGTAATTTCTCGATTATTAATTGATAACTCATGAGAAGCAATTAATACAACCCAACATCCAGTCGGTCAGTTGGTATCTATCGTGCTATCGACGACACCATCGACGACTTCGATATGAAATATAATAGGCCGACCATCCAGTCGATATATCAACCCTGCTGACTTCTAGTTGACATATGAGTATTACTGACTTATGGTCGGCATCTCAGAAACAGCCAGCGCAAAGTGTGTGTAACGGTCACATTCCACAATGATTAGTGGGCATTAACTATCTACTCCATGATCATATAATGCTGGGATAAGCGAGATCCCACATGCTTAATCATTTTCAGACGGTTACTAACAACTCATCTATAAAAAGGAGATAAGGAAACAATGATGGTAAGCTATTCTCAATGCTAACACCCCACCAAATTTATTTCTCAACTCTCTGTTCGATCAATCTCTACTAACTTAAGTATCAAAGAATCTTCGTTGGACAATATTCTGACCAGTGGACTTCCTATTGCAGCTAACCCTTGATCAAAGCCAGGCGCATGCAGAGATTGGCCGCAATAGATTGGTATGTCAGGAAGAAAAGATTTTGCAACCATGCCAAAGACAAGAGCGCAATTCTCCACGGCCTCTACTAGGCAGTCTTCCTGCCGAGAAGACTGTCCACCACCACTAATAGAGCCCAGTACTTCGCATCTGATTATTACGCGGATGCACAACAATTTACTGCCTTGGTGCAACAGATCACAATCTTGACGGAGGCAGTGCATAGCCTCCAACAACAACAATAACAGCAACAACCAACGACAGAAGAACCAGCACTGTGTATAGTACCATCTAGGCACAGTTGTCGAGTTCTGTGACAATCTCCTCCACTCTCGGAAAGACGATATGCTCGACTGTTTTATGTCAAGCTTTCACAATCTCGAAACTCCTGCCGTGCCGACTATCAGGAGCGGCAGTCTCGTTCTTCTCTCCACCATAGTGCAAAGAAGGGAAAGATGCCTCGCTCGCCTCCAAGCTCCTCACCATCAAGTTCTTCAGGGGAAGATTCAACTCCTAAAGTCTCGCAACAACAGCGACTAGACGACTATGAGTGCAAGCTCAAAGAAATCAATCGTCAACTCGCTCAGATCCAGATTGACGGTCGAAAACTTTTCGATGATTTCGGCATTCACACCACTCCGCCATTCACCCAATGCATCATGGATGAACCCATTTTGGCTCGTTTCAAGATGCCCCAGATGGAGCCATATGATGGCTCCACCGACCCCATCGACCATCTAGAGAGCTATAAAGCTTTCATGATAATTCAGAAGGCAATCGATGTCCTCCTATGTATGGCCTTCCCGACGATACTTCGGAAGGCAGCTCGAGTTTGGTACTCGAGACTCGGTCCAAGGAGCACTAGCTTCTTTGATCAACTTAGTCAATAGTTCGTGACGTATTTTCGCATTAGCAAGAAGCTACCACGTACTTCAGGAAGCCTCTTCTCAGTCAAGCAACGAGAGGAGAAATCTTTGACAGATTATTTGGAGCACTTCAATGCCACCACCTTGGATGTCTACGACTTGAACCAAGACACGACGATGGCAGCTACTATCCAGGGATTACATAGTTCGTGCTTTACCTACTCCCTGGATAAGATAGCCCCCAAATCGTACTCCGAATTTCTTGCGCGGGCTCAGAAGTATATCCATGCTGATGAAGCTGCCACTACCCGATGAGATAGAGAGGGTAAAGGAACTTCAAAGAAGAAGAAGATTGAAGGAGGATCGGCTCAAAAATGAAATGAGGAGCCTTCTCGATAATCAACTTCGAGACTGAGGAGCTCAGCTTACAAAAAAGATAGCTATACTCCACTCTCGGCTCCTCATTCTCAGATTCTTATGGAGATTGAGAAAGAAAGCTACTTGCGGAGATTCCAACCGATGAGAGCTCCATTGAGTTCTCACAATCGAAAGAGGTATTGTCGATTCCACCACGATCATGAGCACTACACCAATGATTGCATCAAACTAAAGCATGAAATTAAGGCCCTTATCTGCAAAGGCTACCTCAAAAAATTTATCCAAGATCGATAGGCTGGAACCTCTGCTGATCAACCCCTGCCACCTATTGAAGAAACATCTAACCGACCAATCGTAAGGGTAATCAATATGATCTCGGGCCGACCAAGAGACTAGGGGACAAGTTTCGAAGAAGAGTCATCCAAGAAGTGACGACAAGATAACGTGATCTCTTTTTCAGATAAAGATGCTCAAGGAATACAGACCCCTCATGATGATACCATCATCGTCTCGACGACGATAGCAAATTATGGTATAAAAAGGATACTTATAGATAATGAAAATTCTACAAATATTTTGTTTTACTCCACTTTCTCTCAAATGCATTTATCTTCTGACTAAATCCATAGAATTTCTACATCTTTAGTCGGCTTCACTAGAGATGCAATAAATGTAGAAGAGAAAAGTACTCTCTCTAACTATCGGAATCAATTTGCTATAGAGCACCGTTCTCTTAATATTTACCATCGTTAGAGTGCCTTCAGCTTATAATGCCATACTCGGATAACTAAGGGTCAATGCATTAAAAGTGGTAGTTTCGATTTATCATCTGCTTGTCCGATTTTCAACAAAAAATAGGATCGAAAAAATATGAAGAGATCAACAACTGGTCTGATGCTACTTTATGGTATCAGCTGACACTAGCAAATCTCAAGACCCCCTCTCGATCAATAAATTGGACCAAAGGGATAGCAAAGAATGGGGTGAGCTAGTCGAGCAACTGGTCTTGATTCCATTGAGAGAAAATGATCCGATGAAGACGATTCAAATCGAATCACTTCTACCCCAGTTGGTGTGAGAGCCACTACTCAACTTATTAAGGAGAAACGTTGACGTCTTCACCTGATCAGCAGCCGACATGCCTAGAATCCTCCCAGAGGTAATAACTCATCGATTGAATATTGATCCAAACTTCAAACCGATGAGACAAAAGAAGATAAGTTTTGCCCTCGAGAGGCAAAGAGCCATCGACAAAGAAGTGGATAAGCTTCTTACGGCTGACTTCTTCAGGAAAGCCCATTATCCAGATTGGCTGCTAACATCATGATGGTGAAAGAAAGCTAACGAAAAGTGATGCATCCGCATCGATTACACCGACTTGAATAAAGCCTATCCGAAAGATAGCTTTTCTCTACCAAAGATCGATCAACTAGTCGATGCAACATTGGGACATAAACTACTGACATTTATGGATGCTTTCTCAGGCTACAATCAGATCTGAATGGTGCCCAAAGATGAAGAGAACATAACTTTCACGATGGATAAAGGCATCTACTATTATAAAGTGATGTCATTCGGCTTGAAGAATGTTAGAGCGACTTATCAACGGTTCGTTAATGAAGTATTCAAAGAATAAATCAGACGCAATATGAAAGTCTATGTTGATGACATACTTGTGAAAAGCATCGAAATACAGGATCATATCCGAGATCTGGGAGAAGCTTTCGACACACTTAGATGACACTAGATGAAGTTAAATCCGACTAAGTGTGCTTTTGGTAAAACAGTCGAAAATTTTTTTTAATTTCTCGTGTCACAATGAAAAATCGAAGCTAATTCAGAAAAAAAATCACTCTCGACATGAAGCATCCTAATTCTAAGAAAGAGATACAGCAACTGAATAGAAAAATCACTACACTCAGTTGGTTCATTTCAAAATCGGTAGAAAGATGTCTATCCTTCTTCAAGATCTTGTAGTAAATCAAAAATTTTTCATGGTCGGATGAATGTCGATAGGCTTTCGATGACTTAAAAAGGTACTTGGCATCTCATCCACTACTTACAAAATTGAAGGAGAGAGAGACATTGTATCTCTATTTAGCCACATCTTCGGAAGTAGTTAGCTCGATTCTCATCAGGAAAGATGAGAATCGAACCCAATGGCCTATCTACTACATAAGCAAGGTACTTCACAATACTGAAACAAGATATTCAAAGGTGGAAAAGCTGATCTACACCCTGATTATATTGATTCAACGACTTTGATCTTACTTTCAAGTGCATTCTATGGTCGTCTTGACAAATCAACCCTTAAAGATAATTTTGTAGCGATCAGATACCTTTGATCAAATGACAAAGTGAATGATAAAACTCAGCAAATTCAATATACAATATCATTCGCGACCATCAAATAAAGGCCCAAGTCTTGGCTGACTTCATCATCGAGTGTACAATACCTGACAATAAATTCGATGATAAATCGGTACCCGATAATAAATCCGACAACCAATCAGAGCAAAGTGCAAATACAAAGGCTGATGCAGAGTCTGTTTGGGTGTTGCATGTTGATGGTGCATTCAACGTTCAAGCAAGTGGAGCTGGTCTCATACTCACAAATACCCAAGGAGTAATAACCGAATATATCCATTGACTTAACTTCAAAGCTTCAAATAATCAAACTAAGTATAAAGCCTTGCTGGCCGGCTTGAAGATTGTAAAAGATCTTAGGGTAGATAAGCTGAAGGTTTTCATCGATTTTCAATTGATAATCGGACAGGTTAAGGATGAATTTGAAGTTCGAGACCCAACTACGGTGAAATATCTTCAAAAAGTGAGAGATCTCATGCAACCCTTCGGATACTTTGAGATCTCTTACATCCCCAGGACAGAAAATACTCGTATTGATGTACTTTTTCAACTAGCAACTACATCTTCCAATCTATTTGGTCCAACGTTCGTCGAATATCTCAAACAGTCAAGTATCGACAAAATCAAAAAAGTACAACAAATAAATGATGAACCAAGTTAGATGGATCCAATCATTCAGTACTTGACTAATGGAACTTTATCCGATGATCCATCAGAAGCCAAATAGCTAAAGTGGATGACTTTACAATACATCTTGATGAACGGATAGCTCTACAAGAGGTCATTCTCTCTTTCACTACTCAAATGCTTGAGGCCTACCGAAGCTGACTATGCTCTTCGAGAGGTCCACGAAAGAATTTGTGAAAATCATCTGGGGGGCAAATCATTGACTTACAAAGTCTCGCAATAGGGATATTATTAGCCTACCATGAAAAAAGAGGCTATCGAGTTTGTTTGAAGGTGTGAAGCATGCCAAAAGTATGCAAGCATTCAGCATCAATCGATCAGTCAGTTGACATCAATCATTGTGCCATGATCCTTTATACAATGGAGAATCGACATACTCGATCTTTTTGCTCCGACGATTAGTCAGAGAAAGTTTCTAGTCGTTGCCATAGATTACTTCACCAAGTGAGTGGAAGCCGAACCACTGGCATAAATCACTGAAGGCAAAATGGTGGATTTTATTGAGAAGTCCATCATCTACCGATTCGGATTGCCACACACCATTATCCTGATAATAGTCGACAGTTCAATAATCAAAAATTTAAAAAATTCTGTGTGAAGTATCATATTGTTCATGACAAACTCATCTCAGTTGACCATCTACAGTTAAATGGAGAAGTAGAAGTGACGAACCGAACAATCTTATATAGTCTCAAGACCAAAATAAATGAAACCGATCATCGAAGAGCCGACTTAGATCTACTACTGCAGACTCAGTTATAGGCTCAGATTAAAATGGCTGCATACCAATATAGGATGACTAGGTACTACAATGCAAGGGTCAAACCGAAAGTGTTTCGTCCTGGAGACTTGGTCATAAGAAAAGTAGAAGTTTCAAAATTTTTAAACCAAAGTAAGATCTCTCTTAATTGGGAAGGCCCTTATAAAGTAACCAAAACTCTTCACCCAGGAGCATATCGGCTTGGAACCTTCAATGGAGTGTCCGTCTCTCGAACATGGAATACCGACAATCAACGTATATATCATTAATAAAGTTGTCTTTGATATATACTTGAATAAAATATTTTCGATATTTTTGACATCTTCGTTGAGTATTTGGGCTATTTACAAAGTTATCTACCAAATCGACTTCAGTCGATAAAGCACCGACTTCGATAGGCAAAACACCAACCTCGATCGATCATAACTAATCGATTAATCATCGATTACAAATTGTGCCCCTAAGTTTAGTTGGTGAATGTCCGACTAAAAGGCAAACATTTTGATATCAGTTGACATATTATCAATTATTATTCGATCAACAAAGGAAGTAGATGATTGCATTTGACAAACATTCGACATTTGGAAAAGATTTTCTTTCATTGCTATTATCAACAAAAAGTTACAAAATCGAACCAAGTCAGGTGACAAAAAGAATAGGAAATGAAGTTACACCGACTCTCCTTCGACTTCATTGACTGCTCCTTTGGTTGCCTCCACAGCTTCGGTCTCCTGGACAGCCAGTTCTATTTCGATAAATTTCGATGAGACTTTTGCAGAAATTGGTGCAGCTTCTTCAACAGTTGGTGCCTCTCCTGCCGCCCTTTTTTTCAGAGCTGGAACACAAATGCTGCTCAGATCGAGATTTGGGTAAAGTGCTACGACTGTATCTCGACAATCTCCATATCTGACTCAATAGGCCTCATTACTATCCTCAAGAACTTCTTGCTCGAAGACTTCAGATTTCTTATAATCCTCGATGGCTCGACTTAAGGCCTTCTGAGCAACCCTCATTGCTTCCTTGGTGATAGCTGACTTAGCATCAGCCAGTGTTAGCCATGTTTCGATCGTCCGATGTTGCTCCCTCATGAGTTCCAGCTCATGGAAATTGTCATCGCATTCCCCTCGAAGTCGGTTAATGATATCCTTCTTCTATTGAACCTGGGCTTCTTGGAACTTGATGGACTTTTGGGCCGATTCTAACTCAATTTTAGTTGACTCCAACTTGGCTTTCAATTGGGAGATCTCTTCTTGTGTTTCTCCTCCCGTACAGTCGTCGCTTGAAGAAGTCCGACGGCAGCCTCCTTGTCAGCTTTTGCGATGGCAATCTTGTCAGCATATGACTGACGGAAGTCCACAAGCCCCCAAAATCCTCTCTCTATCATCGATATATCATGCACCAACTAAAAAAAAAGTTAGAATGACAAGGCGCAAATGGAGGAAAAGTGAACAGACAATGAAACACTGACTTACACTGAGGATTGTAGGGAGAAAATGATGAAAATATTTCGGACACGGTCCGATCCCTTCTGTTCTCTGGATCCATCTGGAGAAGTGCAACCTCCAGAAGCTTTCTGGCTAGTCTCGGGTCACCCAAGGTTGATCCACCTACAGGCATCGGAATGTTGCAATGCTCCGTAAAGCCTTCTGAAACATTTTCACCAGCTCTATCAAAAACTCGTGGCACTTCTCCACGATCTTGAGCGGACGGTTGATCGACTAGCATTGCCATCCGTTCGGGCATAGAAGAGTGCTAAGATGATGATGCTGCTCGAGATGTCATTGGTGCTACAGTGGTTGGTGGCAGGTTGACGATCGCAATGTTATCATCACGATCAGCTGAAGGGACTTCGACTATCAGAGGGACCTCTGGAGTTGCCAATGTGGCGATAGGATCCGTGCAGCTTCAGATGCACCTGCCAAAGGCATGTCAGTTCGAGCCTTCTTCGAACCCCAAGACAGAGCTGCACTAGCTGTGGGTCTCTTTCCAATGGCACTCCACCGAATCTTGTCTACTAACGGCTGCATACCTATAAAGAAAATAGCAACTACTTTAACCATAGTTTTGAAGTTAAACAAAAAAAAAACTGAAATAATGCTATTCCTGTGGAGGGCATCGAACTAAGTCCGGCGCCGTACAAATTTTGCTCCATCAACAGCTCTTGTTGCTGAGGGACCTCTATATCTTTCAATCGGAGGAAATCTTCATGGTCGACGACATCGACTCGGCTATGATCGTTCGGGCTCACCTTGAGTTCACCCCAAGAAGAAGGAAAACCCCAATATGAAGAGGAAGAAACAAAAAAGAATTGATTCTTCCATCTATAATGAAAGAAGGAAGGTCGGCTATCAACTGTAGACCTTTTCTTGGACCAGAGAACCACCAACCCTTGGCCCTGAGATGAGGATGAAGTATGAAGAAAGCCCGAAAAAGAGACGATCTGGGATTGATCGGGATCATGTGGCACAACAAAGCAAAGCTAATAACCAGTCGAATGAAATTCGGCGCAAGCTGAGCAGAACAGATTTGATAGTAATCAAAAAGATTTCGATCAAACTTCAGAATCAGAAACGAAGACCGGCTCTAGGATTCTCTACATAAACCGCAACTTGGTCGGGAGGAGGGGAGTTCATCCGATCATATGAACTAGGGGTATAGAATCGAAATTGCTCTGATATACGATATCGTACCTATAGCTGATGGATTTCGAATTCGGTCACAGAAGAAGCTTTTGTGGTCGAACCCAGAAGGGAGTTATCAGCCGAACCAATCGACCGATCATGCCAAGAAGGCACAGGGTTGGAAACTCTATCTACAGGTCCATCTTTCCTAATCTTAGTCTTGCCTTTCTTATTGCTACTGGCCATGTTAATGGCAATAAAACTCGACAAAGAAGGAAAGGAGGTAATGACAAAAAAATAACAAAGGGAAAAAAAGAAGAAGGCCAACCAGGGAGCAAAAGCTTGATAACATGAGGAAGAAGAAGAAAATGATCTTAAGCCCCTGAAACTCTCGGCACTCACAGGAAAACTCTCAGTTATAAGAGGATTGTGGATAAATTACAGCAAGAGATCCAAATGAAGGAAAGCGACCTTATATATATAAAATCCATCGATAGCCGGGATAAGTTTGTTTAAATCCAGCATTCCCATATCCTGATACGTGGCAATGTCCCAACCGAATATCTTTCGGACCTTTCGAAATACCTACCGCCAGATTGAGATACGTGGGTACAATCCACATGAATTGATAGGAACCAACAACCATCGAACGTGTGGCAGCTCCTGACCGGCTAAAATTAAATCAAATTAGATCATTCCACCATCCGACTGATTGCAATATTAAATAACCATCCCTCAATTTGATATCCTAATGATGATCGCACGATCATCGAAATGACAAAATGACTGACGGTTCTGTTTCCAAGAAAATCATTAATACCCACAACCAAAGTGACCACAGAATCTGGCACGAGATCAAAACAGAAGATATGCAAACTCCCATCTCCAACGTGTCAAGTCACCTTAGATTTGGAAGTGGGAGGCAACTATTAGGACAACTAAATCTGCTACCCCTGATTCACACTCAGTATGCGGCATCTCCGGATTCAACGTTGGTACCCGACTCTTTGTTAGATAATTGATGTTAGACTGATTGGCCTATTCTGTCACCAAATGCTTCAATTGGTCAAAGGAGTCTACAATTTGACTTATCGATAATTTATCGGTACCTGACTACTCATCACATCGACAACCTCTCGATATTTCAAGACTTGAAGAATGACCGACAATCTATTGATCTCTCTCGTAATTTTTCGATTATTAGTTGACAACTCATGGGAAGCAATCAACACAACCCGACATCCAGTCGGTCAGTCGGTATCTATCGTGCTATCGACGATACCATCGATGACTTCGACATGAAATATAAAGGCCGATCATTCAGTCGATATATCAATCCTACCGACTTCTAGTCGGCATATATCATCGACTCCTGGTAGGCATTTCAAAAATAGTCAGTACAAAATGCACGTAATAGCCATATTTTATGATGGTTAGTGGGTGTTAACTATCCACTCCATAATCATATAATGCTGGACATGCTTAATCGTTTTCAGACGGTTACCAACAATTCATTTACAAAAAAAAAAAAAAAAAATATCGATGATAAACTGTTCTCAATATTAATATTCTATCAAATTTATTTTTTAATTTTTAATTTAATTATTTTTTATTAATTTAAGTATCGAGAGATCCGCAATATTTTGATCAGTAAATTTTTTTATAGATAATTTTTGATCAAAAACATACGTACATAAAAATTGACCGCAACGCAAGAATGTCACGGATGTGATCTACGCTGCCTTTACTGGACATGACATGAAATAGATGTCACATTTTTTTCTTTGGAAAATATTTGGTCTGCGATCAGTTTCATTGGTTAATTTGCTGCGCACATGACCTATGTTCTCCAAATTGTCAACAGTTTAATCCACCTGTCCTTCCAATATTCTCATGCAAAACGACTGTGTCAGGTGCACATGCCTGTTCCGTAGTTTTGTCCCATCAAGTTGGGATAAATTAGCAATAAGCCTCGTACGAGATTCTCTGCGGCTCAAAAGATGATCTCCAACTTTTTATTAATGAACTTTATTTGTCATGCTTTCATTAGCCAAACAGATAGCCGGATCAAGAACCTGAGCTTACGTTTGATGACTGACAGTCTATTCAAATTATCAATAATTTAATATAATAATTTAAATTATTATATTTAATATATTTATAAATAATAATATAAATTATTTTAAAAAATAATTATTTAAATTATTATTTTTTTAATAATATTATAGTAAAATTTTTGAACAAAATAATTATTCAAAAAAATCATACAAAATTTATTATCAATCTTCTTTCCTCCTCCGACGTTCCTCTACGTGCACCGTCAACCTGTGGCTCCTCCATTTTCTTTTATCTATCCGTGATTTTTCTACTTTTGTCCCCCACCATCCTCTCATAGCTTCTCCATGTCCGTCCCCATCACCCCAATGATTCTACATGTGCCTGCCCCCTCACCGTCATGTCTGCGATTTCTTACATCTCTCGATCTACCATTTTTTCGTATCACTATCATATTGACATCATTTTTATTTTTTTTATAAAAAAATATCAAAATAAAATTATTAAAAATATTTTAAAATTTTGATTTTATATTATCGATAATCTTGTCATATCAAACATATCAATCAATATTTTTAGTAATTTTATCATAATATTATCTGTGTATATCAAATACAATAATCAACATTATTGATAATTTAATAGTGGTAATCTATCTTAAAAATAATTTAGATTATTTTTTAAAATTATCCGATGATGTGTCAAATATAATCAAAGCAAACATATAGATGTCAAGAGGAGTTGGAGTCAAAAAATTTTTTTTTTTTATTGCTTTATCTAACTAATAGTTGCTTATTTGAATGGTATCACTCCTTACCATTAAATGGTGAAAGTAGGGGAAAAAAAAGCTGTAATTAAATAGTAAACGTAAACTGTATTTCTCATTTGAATGGATTCCCTCATCGTCATTAAATAGAGAAGTAATAATAATAAAAAGAGCTACGATTAAATAGTAGAAAAACTCTGGGAACTTCAGTTTGTCCTGAAAAAGGGGTGCCATTTATGCATCAATGCTTGCATAGAAACTAACAGCATTGATGGCTAACAGCATCGATGGTATACGCAACAGATAATAGAGCAAGATATGATACGCTTTGGAGCCGCATCTCTTGCTATTGTAAATCTCTAGTTATTGAAATATAATAATGATTGTTATCAAAAAAATATAATAATGATTGACATTAAGAGTCTTATCAAAGTTTGACCAGTAGACATGTGTCATGTTATTCATTCAAACAAAAAAAAGACGTGTCACATCATCTGATGTAAATGTTGATTGAAAGGAAGGCAAGATGCGACCTTCTTTTTATTAGAACCTAAAGATTAGATTTTATTTTTTATTTTATTTTATTTTTAATTTTTTGGAAGGGGAACGCTGAAACTATTTCTAACAATATTTATAAAGTAAAAAGCAGGATGTTAGACCTGATGGTCCAAGAAACAGAGTCAAAAATGGAAGGGTGGTGGGGGAGGTTCAGAAATGGTGCCGTAAGGGGGCTGCTTGCATTGGGGATTCTACTTGTAGCGAACCTATTACAGGCCGGCCTAGTTGATGTTGAGGAGGGTACCGAAGACATCAATCTTCTCCATACATTCTCGTGACTGGTTCTTAATTTTTTTGAAAACAAGCATTCCGGGAATGAAAAGAAAAGAGTACGTACAGAATTCTTTGCAGAACAGAGTAAACCAACCTTAATTTTTGGAGGAAAATTCTATTGTTCCTCCAAAGTTTTTCAGGAAAGTGCTGCAGTTAACTGATCCCATATTCTTCTCAAAGAGAGTTGAAATTTTTTACATCTCCAATTTGTTCATAAATCATGCAGACTTGCTAGCCATCCCTTAAGTTCAATTGAATTTTAATGGATATCCAAATGCTACGGATGAATGGGCATGTAAGAAAGAGATGAGAAGCCGTTTCCATCACACCTTGATTTTATCCGCCAACCTTCCCCAATGAGAATTTTTCAGAATGAAGTTTGTTTCTCCATACAAGCCAAAGAAAAATTCTTACCTTCTTAGGGATAGCCGCTTTCCAAATCACCTTATAGCAAGAATCAAGCACGCTTTCCAAATCATTCTTGTTCCTATATAAAAGGTTCTTCGATAAACCCCAACATGCACATGGATGAACGCAACAAACACATACATTTCCTGGCACAGCAAGGATTGCATCTTTCATGCGGAATCCACTGTTGGATCACTCACTTATTATATTAAGATCTACGCACATGAATGGATTATAGAGTTTAGAGTGCATTAAGATATATGTAGTATGCAATCTAATGGTGGATTCACACGAAAAAATTCACCTTTTTTTCACTGAAAGATATAACTCCTATCATGTTGGGCCCTATCCAAACATGAACAAAATGGCCAGTCTAATGTATAAAAAAAAAAATTTTGTTTATAAACATGGCATTGCGATCAGACGTTAAATAAAAAAAAAATTGAAGAAAAATAAAGATCAATGCAAACACAAGATTTACATAGAAAACTGTTTAAATCAAAAGAAAAAATCATGGAGATGGTTGGAGATTTTTTATTATCTTCAATCTTGGAGATTACAAAGTACAAAGCAAAAAATCATAGAAAAATACTCATGCTTTAAAGGCAATATATCTCGTCAAAATATATACATCAAAATATTAATAAAATTGGATCGGATCCAATCGCGAAGGCTCTGCCACCGTACCTTAGATTCTAGTTGAAGCACCACATTAAAAATGGTAATGGTATTGGACCTTTCATTTGTTGGATTGCGCTATGCTCCACCTAATAAGATGAAAAAGCCTTTATTAATTTTATATTCAGTACTAATCTAAATTCAAGACATCTCTACATTTGAAATTACATCTAGTAATTTTTGAACCTTGATTTCTCGTCAGATCTGGACTCAAAATGGCTGGTCTCTGTGCCTGCACTTACAATCCCCCCTTCTCTTTTTGTAAGAGAAAAAAAAAAATCAACTATTTTATAAGGTAAAGGAAACAAAGTGCACTTCCTGTCTCTTGCTCTTATTAAAAGAGCAAGAGACGAGAGAATTGAGATGAACTTATCAAGTTAAATTCACATATTAATGTATTTCTATGAGGTGATAGATAAAGAGTTATCCAAATTCCAAACTTCCCCTTGCATGCATAAATGCATCCAAGGATATTGGCTTCTCTCATCCAAGGATGGGTAAGAGCTATCCTTGTTGCAACACTTTTTCCTTCCATCCTACACGATTTATTTATACAATTTTATATACATCAAACAACGAAACAAAAAAAAAAAAACTGACGGTGTACTCGCTAGACCAGTGGCTGAACTTCGATTGATGATTCGGCCCAGGCCTTACTTATCAGTCCAGTTAGGGCCTGCTTCAGGCCTCATAAGTTCGGGCCACCCGGGCTAGGGTATAGCCAATCCTGCCCTAGTTTTAGCCCGCCAACACCACGCCAATTGCCTCTAAACGCTAATTCCAATTACCTTTTCTTTTTTGTAGTCTTTGGGAAGGGTACTCAAGTGCAATGAGCTTGTGACTCGAGCTAACCTTGTAGACCGTGGTCCAAACCTAACCATCCCAGAGTATTTTTTTTTTCCCCCTTCGCTCTTCCGTGAATGGTTGTATCCGTCGGTTGATTGGTTACTTGTGCAAGATGCATGGACCATGGAGTTACATCATCCTCTGAACACGGATCTCAAAGCTCGATGTGCTTCCATGTCCGTCTCAAATGAAACATCAACAAAGCTTTAGTCCGAAATTACTTGGTCGGCTATATAAACTCTTTTCCTCCACTACATTTTTTATGACAAGAGATTTATATTTATGTTAATTTTAACTAGCCTGTTAATAAATGAGTCATGATGGAGTCTAAATGGTAGAAAATAGAGTTGGACTGGACTCCACCTATTTGCACCCAAAGGCTGAATAAGAAGTACAAAGCCTGCAATGGATGGCTGGCCCTCAATTTCCCAACTATGTACCTGCCATAACCGGAGATAAGCTGAAAGAACAAGAGAACAAGTTAGTTTCCCACACTGCGGTAAGCAAACTCAAGCAAAGAGGCCTAGGTTGTTCCTACTCCAGCGATGGAAGAATCCAAGCGCTTTATCGTGGTAGGGACCAGGAATTAATTTGGCTGGCTGGAAAGTCCAATATCCCGTCTGTCCACACCACCTACCTACCTAACATTACAGCACTAAAAAAATGTTCCGTCTTGCACCAAAGGGACCGATGTTAGGTTCCCATTCCGAAGCACAAAATCACTGCACTAAACCTCCGTACCAACTTCGACAAACCTTGGGGGGAATTACGTAACTGGGTTAGGCATATCATAGTATTTTATCCCACTTCTTACTTCAATAGTGAGGAAATGAAAGCTATTGCTGCAGGACAATCAGGTCAGGTAAGATCGTTTCCGAACTACGCGTTAGGAACTATTTTTTCACCGCATTGGACCACTTTAGTCGGTTCAAGACTGGTGCACTTAGGTTGGGTCCAATTTTGGCAGACGTAAATGGACTCGAGTCCTTTTTCATCAAAAAACTAGATGGATTTGAGAGTCAGTAAGGTATCTGGCGTAGGTTTTTTACACTAGGTTTGCATTAAATAACCCCGAACCCTGCAGACTATTGGAGCAAGCAGCATAGCCCGCTTCGAGCCGCTTGCCCGCTCTGGTTCGATATATGGGTTCTTTAGCGGCAAAGTTGTTCACATCAATTTCAAAATTCGCATAGATTTCAACATTTGATAGCCAAATTGGTTCACAGCCACATTAGCACACGATGGTGGGCATGCAAATAGATGTGCACAACTATAGGATCACTCTGGTGTCTATTCCAGATTGTTTTCCGATAGTTATTTTCCTGTTAATTATAAAAGAATCAGAACGGTTTTTTAGTTTTTGGTGGAAGCATATAAAAGCCTTTTTAAACACTAATCACTCATGAGTAGAACAGCAAGTAGCATATAAATGTCGTGAGTTCTACGGTGGGTATTTTGCACCATAGACGTCCTACATGTTTGGATATGTAACACGCGGTTCGTATTAATAATAGATAGACCATCACCCATCGTATCGTCGTGCCGAATGTGATTGACATGCTAAATATACAATCACACATTCTCTGTGGTGCACGATCTGTAGCATTAAATGCTATACAGCCCTGGATGACCTTCAATATACATTGTAGATGATATGGTATACGCTCATACATTGTCTTATTTGATGGCTTCTCGTCTTGCCATCGAGGGCTATAAGATGGGTCTTGTGCATCTCAGAAATTTCATGCTCCCAAATACAATAGGACAAGAGATGGCTGGTTGCCCTCCATTTCATGGGCAGCCCCTGGCTCTTCATGTCACAAGGTTAATGTGGCCTGAGTGGAAAAGAGGGTGGCGAGAGAGAGAGACGTTCGTATAACTAAAAGTCACCGGCTTTGCTCGGCGAGACATGTGATGGGAAGGTTTGAAACCCCTCTCCTCTTCCAATCCAAAATCCTCTGCCTCTCCCTTCTCTATCTCCTCACCACTCTCCCCTTCTCTATCTACGTCTCCATCTCCCAGACGGGATGCCTCTTAGGAGGCCCTCCCCTCATCCCCAAGACCCACCTCTTCTCCTACCCTTCCACCTACGGCGAGCACAAGTACGCCCTCCCGACCACCCGCTCCACATGCCACTCCCCTGTTCGCTTCTCAGGTGAATTCTCTCAAAATTCGATCCACACATCGATCATTTCGATCCAAGTTTCGATTTTTATGATCGCTTTCCGCCCCATTTGATCAGACTACCGTGCGGTTTTCGAGAAAATCCGTAATCTGTGCTGGAATTCCTCGTCGTCCGCTCCTTCCTTCCCGGGTTTGAGATACATGGTGGGCAGGGGAAGCAGCTTCGCGGGGAATTTTTCGACGCAGAAGAGGAAGTCTTTCTTTAATCACACCGATGATGATCAGGTGGAGGTCCCGTGTGGATTCCTCAAGGAATTCCCCGTCAGGGAATCTGGTTTGTTCTTTCTAAACCTTAGAATTATTTATTGGCCATGACTCATGAATTCTAGTTGAATCCTTCTTCTCTTTTCATGATAATCGTACAATTTTGGATGGATATTTTGGAGGCTGAATGATGATGGATTAGTAGTTGGATTGGATTTTCCTGAAAAAGGGTTTCCTTTCCAGAATTATATTCGATGAAAATCATTTGAAATTAAAAAATAACCGAATATCTGAACTCCATCAATTCTATTTTGTGAAGAACATAATGTTTGAACCTTGAATTTTGATTCTAGAAAAGAATCCTTCGCTCAGAATAAAGGGAATTTAATATCATAAAATTGCTTAATTGATCCAGATGTCAATTTTTAATTAAAAAAATCCATTTAATGAATTTGGAAAGTTCCTTCCTGCAGTCCACTTTAACAAGAATAACCTTCTGGATCGCTGCATCGAAAATTCCTTTAGGTTTTTTCATATTTTATTTTCTGATTTATACAGATGCATTTTTATTAGATTGGCTTAGTATATTCAATTTTACCCTAAAAAAAAACAAGATTGTTTGTTTCCCTCATGCTTTGTTTGTGGCCTTGAATGCAGACAGATTGGCCATGGAGCATTGCAATGGAGTGGTTGTGGCATCGGCGATCTTCGGCAACCATGACAAAATTCGGCAACCAAAAGGCTTAGGCGCCCAAACATTGCATTCTGTTTGCTTCTTTATGTTCATAGATGATTCCACTCTCAGAGGCCTTGCTGCCCACAACATCATTACGAACACGGAAGGGGACGACGTCGACATGATCGGAGCATGGAGGGTGGTGAGGGTCTTGAGCAGTGAATTGCCTTATGATAACCCTGCCATGAATGGAGTGATCCCAAAGCATTTGATTCACAGGCTCTTCCCACATTCTAAATTCAGCATCTGGTTGGACGCAAAGCTTCAGCTCACAGTAGACCCCTTGCTGCTAATCCATTCTCTTTTGATATCAAAAGATGCGGACATGGCTATCTCCAAGCATCCTTTTAATGTCCACACCATGGAAGAGGTGATGGCGACTGCAAGGTGGAAGAAATGGGAAGATATTGAGTCTCTGAGAGTGCAAATGGAGACATACTGTGAGAATGGGCTGCAACCTTGGTCACCCAGCAAGCACCCGTATACAACAGGTGCCACACTCACCTTTGTATGTTAAAAGCCTAAGAGACGTGCCTATATAGATATCCTCTGTTTTTCTTTCTGATAGGAATACACAAAAATATATATTTGGAAGTCCATGGATGCTTTCTCATAGAAAGTAGCGCATAGGTACCAAATAGTCTCCATTTCTCCTTCAATGGAGGCATTGCTAATTAGACACTGTGATTCTTAACCTTTATTTCATGCAACCTGTTGCGTTACTTTGTGCAATTAAAGGATCAGCATTCAGAACTTCTCATGATGTACTTTCGTTGCTTATGTGTGTGTACACGCACATAATCACATGCTGACATTCTTTTCTTTCTTTTTTCTGGAGTATGTAACAACAGTGATTTACCTTATTAAAGCTTAACTTCTGTTTTCCTTTGAGGAAAATTTGAGTTCAAAATTGCTGTCCACAACCCCCCCCACCCCACACCAAAAAACCCAAAAAGAAAGGAAAATCTCTTCCCTTTTTATTTGGGTTTTTAGTAACTTATCTTTGTGTTGTTTTATGGCTTAATAAAGGTCTCGCACAGAAGTATTCCAATCACAGTTTTCTTTTTGCATTTTTTGTTTTCTGAAGCATCTCCAATTATGTCAGTGCATGCAAAACAGAATTCATTAGAGAGCATGAATGAACTGATGCCTTTGTTGTTGGTGGTGTCATGGATGTGTTTTAAGTGAAAAGTTGGAGAGAATTGAGACTCTGTGTTACTTCATTTAAGAAAATGAAACAGCATGCACTACAGGCTGCAGATTTCTACTACCATAATAAAAGCCCGTCCCTGTGCACATATCACAGTCACAAAAATCAGAAAATAATTGAAAAAAAAACCTTCCAATCAACTAAATGCATCTTGAATCTTTTTGAGAAGAATTATATGTCTGATTCATGGACTCTGTGTGTAATTTCTCTCAATTATTATTGCTGCTGCTTCTGCCTGGTCCTGCTTGCTGCATTTGTATGCCCTTGTTTCGTTGAATTTCTTCATCCTTCAAAATTCTAAACATCCTAGTAACCCAAACTCTCTTTCCGGAGTAAATTTAAGTGCATGCATCTCTTACTTTTGAGTACAAGATTGATCCCAATATACTAGCTCTGCCTACATGTTTGTCAGCCAACAACATTGTCTTCATCTTATTCTAATGTTTGCCAGTTGCTTTATATTATGTGCCAGATGTTCCAGACACTGCACTTATAATAAGGAGGCACGGACTTCGTAGCAACCTCTTCTCCTGCCTTCTATTTAACGAGCTGGAGGCTTTTAACCCCAGGGACCAGCTCGCTTATGCCTACGTGAGAGATTTTATGTGCCCCAAGATCAATATCAACATGTTCGAGGTGGAGGTTTTCGAGCATATAGCCGTGGAGTACAGGCACAACCTCAAACGCGACGGAGTTGGGCAGCAGATCCGGAGGGCCTCCTCACGAGACATCAGCGGGAGCAGCTGCAAGGCCTACCTTCTAAAGATGTGGGGAGAATCCAACGATTGAGGCTAAGGCTTTGGCGTTTTCCCACACGCAAGTGCACATGATGCCTATGTGTGTTATGAGAGAATGGGGGACCAGAAATTAAGAGAACGCCGCCCATATTCACCATCCAGTTAGGAGAGACATTGACTTCTAGAGCACAAGAAGCGGGTGGTGGGATTGCTTATTTGGGGGAGGGGATCATATTTGGTCCCTCCACCAGTTGAGACCGCTCTCTTTGGGCCATTATTTATGATTCTTTATGTAAGCACTTGAGGAAGAGAGTAATTCTTTTTTCAGCCTATTTGGCATTCCGATGAATGAATAATTTATTATTAGTGCTTTGTTTAATGAACACAAAGGCATTTTTTTTTATTTTGTTTTTGTCTTTTTAGCTTATCCATCCAGAACTACTTATGTATGAATCTTTTTCTTTTTTATGGAAATAAGTTTTAGTGGGTTAATTCAACCCATTCTTCTTTTCAGTCAATCATGCCGAACTTCGTAGGCTAACAAACTAGCGGTGCATTAACTTTGGATAGAATGTGAAAGAAATAAATGATAAAATAGGAAAAAGACTAACAAAAATGTTATAAAATAAAGAGGAGAAAAAATATTTATTGATCAGCAGTGTGTTTTAGAGTGCCTTCTTTATTCTTTAGAAAAAGATTCGTCCCAAAGGGTGCGTGAAATTGCTCGACAGCTTTCTTTTAAGATATAATTATACTCGAACTTGAACAATATCAGAGAGGTTTCTCTTTTCTTATTTTTCTAATTATTATTATTTTTTTTTTGAGGGTTGGGTGAGGTCAGGAGGTTTATCTTTATCATCAAGAGACTTACCATTATCACCAAGCCAGCTGACCCGAATGCCCTGTATAGGCTAGTATTTTTGAGAACATCGTCCCCAGATACTAGATTCAGAAACTCTGCGAGTTTTATACAATGGCACAGGATGCTCAAAGCTGGTGGTCCGGCCACTCCCAAACTGGATGTTGTTCACCTGGCTAGAATAAATCTATGACCTCAAGTAGAAACGAGGATGAACATGCGATGGATTGATGCTTTGATCAACTTGTATTGACTGGTAAGGGCCTTAAGGTTTAGAATAGTAAGAACATTTAGGGCCTGTTTGGGATAACCCTATAAAATCCTGTAAAATCTATCGTACAGTATTCACAGAAATTTTTTAGACTCGGACGGCTTGAATCCCATAGAAGAAAAATGACCTCAATCGGATGGCCTGAATCCCATGGAACAAAAAATGACCGCACTAAATTATTTTTTCCACCCTATAGGAAGGGACCGGAAGAGATTCAATTTATATAAACCGGATTGGACCTCATATTCTACAATATTAGATACAATTTGTGCACATAGTTTAGCACATGCGTGATTGACAGGCAAGCTCAATTTTTGTAGGATTTTTAGCCCAATCTTATAGAAAAATCCAAATAAGCCCTTAGTTTAGTATGTTTTTTCAAGCAAGACTATTTAATATTATAAATTAATTTAGATTGGTATTATTGCCGGTTCTCTTGTGTAGTCCTTTTTAGCTTATATCAAATCTCAAACTCTGTTTCATTAAGGCAATTGACTTACTAATTTGTTTGTTTTTTTTTTTTTTAAAAGAAAAAGTAGAAGGATCACTACTCATTTAAGACTTATGCATGTCAGACACTCCACCTTTCTTTTTCTTTTTTTTAAAGGTATGTATGCAGACTTACAACCACTAGGCTGTAACATTAATTGTTAAGCATGTTGTGTTCTTGCTCTAGGTCATACTTCACATTTCCTGACCTTCTCATAGCATGGGATAAACTGCTAAAAAGCATGCACACCATAGTTCAGTTGAGTCTCTCCAACCAGCATAGATCTCAATGTAAGATATACGGTCCAACTCTTATAAAATAAAAGAATATGGTTTCACATAAATTATTGATATAAAACAACCTCTCTTTGTCCATCTCGAGCCTTCATCATCCCCTCTTTATTTTATTTATGCATGGTCTTCGCGTGCTCAATCTCTTTCTTTAGTTTGTCTGCGGCCGTCACAAATTTATCGAAATCAACCATGATGTCATAAAGTGGTGATCCCTCCGCGATAGAGTCGGGCCAATGGAAGCGGCGGCGAATGTCCCGAAAACGCTCGTAGCACTCTTTGGCACGCTTGTCACCTGTTATGGAGTAAATAATCGCCTATGTTGCCACAAAACCACCTGTTATTAAGTAAAGTTCACACCCCTTTTATGAAAGAAATGAAGCCATTTGAGGGGTTATCTCACCATATAAAGGGGACCTCGGGCATCGGAATTTTCCTCGTCCTTCTGGCACTTCCACTGCAGGCACTTGCACTGTAGAGCCCGCTGGTACTCCCCCTTGCAAACACACACATAAAGAAATTGTAGCAAACAGGAAGAGTGAATAATTTACCGAGACATGTAAAGGCTTGGAGGTCAAGTAGTTTGCCCGCAAATATAATTATGGATTGGGGAGGGAGATGACTTAGAATGTTACAATGCTCAAAAGGATTGTCACGTTGAGATTTCTTGCCCATTGGGAAAGATTTGCATCCTTCTAGTTTCATGTTAAAGTTTGCATAAAATTACTATTCTTAGTTATAAAAGAAATGCACCTGACCTGACCTAATCCCAGTTTAGGCCTAAATATTGTGGGCATGGCCTAGTCATGTTTAATTGAATAGCCTATTGGGTCTAAAATTATTTGCATGGGGTCGACCTTATCCCCCCCAATCCGCAAAAGGATTTGGCCTGGATGTGTAATCATAACATGAAAGATGACCAGATGGGATTTGGATCAAGCATAACCCAGTCCTGACTGACATTTGCAGCTGTAGACTTGATCAAGATTTTTAATTTCCTCAGCCCAAAATCAAAACATTAACAGTGCTAATCATAAAATAAATAATTCTCTGTAACAAGAGTAATAGTTTCCTTAGATTCATAAATTAATAGCTTGCTTAGAATCATAAACAAGTAGCAATTTTGTTCTTTAAATTTTCGTGTTGATTATGACCATTACTTTTTATTATTGGTACAATAAAGATATCAAAGAGGAAAGGTTAAATGACTTCTGCATTAACAAAATTTGACAGCACTAAAGTCATCAAAGAGGAGAGGTTAAATGAATTGGAACCTTGTATATAAGCATTTCAACTAGCACCATCTGAAGCTCATGTGCTTCATGAGGCTGCTTCTTTTTCTCCGCTTCCTCCACAGCTTTTTGCAACATTTCTATTGCCTCATCCTCCCTTCCACTCATCTCCAGTTTTGCTGCAACTCTCTGCCATCGAAAGACATAATTAAATTTTCTGAACACAAAGTATTAGATTCCAAGAGATAAGAACCAAGCCTTTTTCTATAAAAATTGGTTAAGAATCATGACTAACAGAGTCTACTTTAACATTTGATGGTATTTTTTCGGAGAATTTTAACATTTGCGGTCAACTTGAAAAATCAAACCATGCAGGGGTGACAACATCTTGGTTTAAGCCAAGAATCGGGATTCACTTTAGTCCATATTTGGACTCGAAATGGCTTGTTTGCCTATCACGACCATCCATGTATTGCATGACGGTCATGATTGAGTGCTCCCGCAGGAGTACATACATTGCAAACCATCAAAGATCGACAAACTAGCCGTTACCAATCCAAACACTATCCAAGCTCTTGAGCGAGATTTGCCTACATGCAATTCCCTGTAGCTTATCGTCTTGGGGTCCGCCGCGAGCAGCTCCCGCATTCGGTCGGCGGCACTTTTGAGCGCCGCCTCGTTGACGCGCGCTTCCTGGGCGTCCAGGATCCTCTCCAAGGCCACCTCCCCGCCGTGGAGCGCCGCGATGGACATCGATCGGTGGAGAACGGGCAGCTTCCTCGGCCTCTTGGTTCCGTAGGCCAGCGCCGCGCACACGCACGCCAGGATGAGCGGCCCCGCCGCCGGCCCCGTCAACATATGAAAGCAGGCGCTGCCCGCCCCCTTCACCGCCGTCCCCATCCACCCGAACACCGACACCGGCTTTGCGCCATCGCCGCCCGGTCCCGACGCTTGCTCGTCGACGTCGTGGATCTCTACTATCCTCTTATTGCTGGTGGCCATTGATGCATATACGCATATATATATATGTTTAGAAGAAAGAAAAGAATCGAAAATGGAGGCAGGAGAATGAAGGGGATGGGGTGTGGGCGCGGTGACAAAGAGAATTGGAGGTGATATCTTGCGTGTTAGAAGAGGAAAGAGGGGCTGGGGTCTACGAGGTCGATATGTATTTATATATATACTAGCATGATGCTAGCTCTGGTTGTAAGGAACGCATCTATCCTCGATCTCTTCGTGGCTATCTCAGAATAATATGTTTGTTGTCAGAAAAAGCAAGGGTAAATTACTCGTGGGATACTTGGCTGCGGGAATCATTTGTGAGCTTGTAAATTAAGAAGGTCTTGGGTCTACATGCTGGGTAGGGATTATCTCGAACCCCTGCCCGAGCCCGGCCCAGTTCTAGCCCTACAGAAAGGGGAAGGGTAAATTACTCCTGGGATACTTGGCTGCTGGAATCATTTGTGAGCTTGTAAAGAAGGTCTTAGGTCTACATGCTTGGTAGGGATTATCTTGGAGTGACAGGCAAGGATTATCCAGAGCCGGGTAACTGCGCTGGGATATTAATTGGCTGCTGGAATCATTTGTGAGCTTGTGAAGGTGGTCTACGTACTTGCTAGGGGTTTATCTTGGAGTGACATGTGAGGATAATCAAAATAGAAAATTATTTTTTTTAAGAAAAATTATTTTGTATATTTTATAAAAAATAAAAATTCATAAAGAAGATAATTTTGATATTTTTTATAGGATGAAAAATAGTATTATTTTTTCTTTTCTAAAATATCTTTTTAGATCTACGGTTAAAATTTTGTAAAATATCAATAAATAGTTAGTATAAAATACTAAATAGCGATATAATATTATATTAAAATTATCCTAATATTTATATAAATATAATAATATTATTATAATATTTATTATATTATAATATTATTTTAATATTTATATTAATATAATATTTTTATTAATATTAATATAATAAAATATTAACATAATATAATATTTATATCTATACTAATAAATTTATTATATTAAAATATTAATATTATATTAGTATTATATTAACATAATAAATTATTATAGTCTCATATTATATTATAATATATTAATATTAATATAAAATTGAGTGAAAAGATATGGTCTTATATCTACTAAGGATATAATAGATATTTTATACAATTTTTTTAGAAAAAATGGGTGCTGACAAAATATAAACTACTCTGTAGGGCTGGAACTGGACCGGACTGGACTGGACCATATCTCTATCCGAGCCTGGACGAGAAAAATTTTTCAAGCTTTGGACCGAACTTAGGTCAGATTATTTTAAGAAAAAGCCGGCCCGAGCCTGACCCGAGCCAAGTCGGGCCAACTCGAGAGATGGAGCGGCTGTGTCAAGCTCTCTGCTCTCATCTTGGATCATCCGGATGGGGGCGGCATTGCAGTCGGCGATCATTGGGACACGGCTTTGTTTGAAGAGGAAGCGGGAGGCCTAAGGAATGTCTGTGGAAGGGTAGTTCTTGGTGACGATCTCGTCACGCTCGTCCTCGTAGAATATGTAGACCATGATGTGGACGAGGTCGACGATGAGGCCGTGGACGAGGTCATTGTAGCTGATAAGCTCGCGGATGAGATCGACAACGGCATCATAGAGGAGTTTGATATCGCCATCGGGGAGGAATTTAAGGCTCAAGATTGCTTGTATGGCACTCTTCTGGGATTGGATGGCACCGACAACGGAGAGGGCAAGGTTCTCACTGCGTGTGGGCTCGATATCGATGCCGACTCAAAACCTGGTATAAAAATGGACCCAATAACTTCATTAATAATTGGAAGTATGAAGCCCAGTAATTGGACGATGGGCACCAATTTCGACCGCCGCTCCATTCCTCTGGCGCACCACATCAAAACAGTGGGTTAACCTCCTCTAGCTGGCCCACTTGTCTTGCTGGTTTCATGTGCTTATTCTTTTTTTTTTTTTTCTTTTTTTTTGATGGAAAGGAGAGGGAGAAATCCCACTCATTTGTTAAACTTCAAAAAAAAAAAACAAAAAAAGGGAAGAAAAAAGGAAAAAGGATACAGCAACGATGCAAAAGAAGATAAGAAGTTGAGAAGGAGAAAATAGTGCAGAAACAGACCGAAGTTTGAATTTCTCATGTCCTAGTAGAAGTTTGAATGCCCCCCTAGATACCGGGATGTCGTCCATGCAGTTTGCATGCATTCCATCCCACTAGGACATGACCTACAATGATCGCTTATTACATTTGGAGGGAGCCTTGTATGGGTTAAAATTTAGATTTTTTTCGTTAAATCAAGAAATAGATTCTGATTAAAATTGAGATGAAATTGGGATGGAAGTTAAATGAACAACAGGGATCATGCATATTTGCTGTCAAAATTGGGTAATTATTTGCCATGATATTGCCATCTCACGTAGCGATTACCATAGCAATTGAGTGTTTTTTTTTGACATCTAGCTTAATATATGCCAAGTATGATCAATGCCAAGTATGATCAATGCCAAGTATGATCAATGCCAAGTATGATCAAAATTAATATATATATATATATATATATATATATATATATATATATATATTTGAATTGTCAGATGAACAAATCCTAGTGCCAATCTCGTGGGGAACAATAGATCGAGGTAAAATTTGGTGGCCTTCAAAACTTTTGCTTCAAAAGCATATAAAGCCTTTTATACCCAAATAACATGACAATTGACAAAGAAAAAGATGAATACATAGTTTTAAACCAAAAGTTACATCAAAAGCTCATTAAAGTCCCGGCCTTAGAATTTGAATTAGAAATAACAAAGTGTAATATACGCCAGAGAGAGAGAGAGAGAGAGAGAGACATCCCCATGGACCACGAGCATTTTTCAGTAACATTGGCAGCTGATCGCATCTTGAGCCGATGGAATTAATTATCTGTATCAGGTGGTTGAGGTTTTTGGGCTGCAGCAAAATAGTTTTCCCACTGTTTCATGGCCTCATCTCTCATATTCTTGATGATCAATAAATCAGCTTCTGTCGTTTCTGGATCCAACATTCTTTGCATCGCCAACATCATCTTTATAATAGACTGGCAGGTATCCACAAGCACCAACAAAAGTGTTTCAGACTCCAAAAGTTGAGATCTCCAGTCAATGATATGGGTCCTAAAATTGTTTGCATCTTTTATCGTTTTTGAAAGGAAAAGGAGGGAGTAAGAGGCTTCCCCCTATTTATTTATTTATTAGGTAAACAAGAAATGTACAAGAGTTTACAGAATGAGGCACACAGAGTTACAAAAGATTATCAACTAGAACGGCAATGCACTAGCGATGCCAGACTATTCCACAGCTAGAAGGGCGATGCACTAGAGTTTACATCTTTTATTTTATGCAGATGAAATGGGATTTTGGCAGTTTTTTAAATAATGCTACACAGACAAAGGCCCTACACTTTCGGGATATCAATTGGAGTTTAGGTCTGCACTAAGAACCAAATCCTTCGCCCGGCAGGCGAAAATGCAGCCCAGTGAAGAAGTGATACCAAAATTTTTAATATGGCCAACTCTATATGTTAGCAAAATGATAAGATTTTATGAATCAGGAGAGCTTGTACATTAATACTGTATTTTTTGAGAGAGAGATGGTGACCCATAAGCACTATGTTTCCCGATCCCAAAACTTTAGGGATGCATAGTTTTAAATTCAGAATTTTTAGTTGCCAAGCAAAGAGGGATGACCTCTGAGACAAGCTTCAGGTCACAATTTTAAATGATATCATAACTGATTGCTTTACCATATATTCATAATGATCATCGTCAGGTAGCTCTTTTCCAACTATTTCGATGTTTTGCAGAAACGAGACATATCCCTAGGATGGGATCTTGCGTTGTGCTATTGCATGAAATCCATGAGTATAGTTCCTCTATGGATTCTGTGTTGGGCATAAGATTTTGACCATGAAAGATCTGAACAAATTTATCCATGCAGGACATATGGATGCTGGAATATATATGTTTTATACTCACCATAAGGAGTCGAGGTTTTGGATCCCATTCAGGTGCATCTTTGATAATATGCTCACATATTTTCTGAGCCTTTTTATAGTTTCCCTGCAATGAGGTTATAGAGTTCAAAATATCGTAAATTTTAAACCTAGCATAGCATGCAGTGCAACTTCAACAACAACTAAGACTTTCACATGCAGGGAAACCATTAAAATTTCATAATTTTGAAATGCTGAAAAATTATGTTCACTAAGGTTTGGAGCAACTTTTTTACTTTTAAATAAAGAATAATAATAGACTCACCATCAATTGTTTCAAAGAATCGATTCAAGAATTGCCTTATTTGCCTAATCCAGCTCTTGGGGAAATGGCCTTCCAACCTTTAAAAGAGAGTGCAGCCATTTTTTTATAGCATAATTCACAAATTTTAAAGCACATTGATTGGATACAATTCACTTTCGTCATTTGGTATTTGTTGCAAGATGATTAATTAGGTGCCTTTGAGGTGACATTACCACCACCAAATTCTTATATTTTGGTAGAAAAGAAAGGCAAACAAGATGAAAAACAGATTAAAGCATTATTCCACCTGCAATTATAGGGATAGAAAATTTTAATTTTTCTTTCCTTTGGATGTGTGTATGTTTCTCTGTCTCTCTCTTTGAGAAATATACCAGGAAAGCTATATTTTTGTATTCAAATCTAGAATTTTACTCTAGTGCATGCACAAGGAAAGATGCATTCATCAAAGAATCCAAGTCTCATTACTCATTTTCTCTGCATTTTGATAGTGTTTTGAAGAATTATATAACATGTAGTGAACCTCATTATGATTGTAATTTATGGGCTCAGACTTCATTAAGGTCCCATCTGAATGCAGCATTAGGTTTTCAAAGGATAAACTATGTGCTCACGAGAAAACATAAAGAATTAAAGCAGAGAGATGGAGAAATGGAAGAGGTTGATTATCCCAATGCTTTGTGAACAGGGAAAATCACTTTTAGTTGAATCTTTTCAAATTTCATTAACCATTGGCCTGTGAATAATTGTCATCTAATCTTGACTTTATGCTCATCGCAACTTCTAGTTGCATCTTTTCTTAAAATTTCTAGTTGCATGGAGAGTTATCTAATGGACAAAATAATCAAACATCCAAAAATACTTTTTCGAAACTTTGAAGAAAAGGATGAGTCATCCTTCTACATTAAAATTTCGAACATCCAAACATCTCCAAGTTAGCACCGGAAACATCTCCAAGTTAGCACCGGAAACACCACTACTGCAACTTAGCTTGGCTAATCAATTATTTGCTACATGATATTCATAAACTTGCATCATTCTTATCCTTTTGGCTAATATCTACCGTGCTCTCTCATCTCAATTTAACAGCTATATCCATCCGTCCCATGAGAAATTATTGCATGCACTAGGTCCAAGTAAACCAGGCAAATCTTGGAGCATATGCACGGTGGATAGCGCACAATCGGGAATTGGTGAAATACAAGGGGGTAACGTGGAATGTTATCCACCATGGGATTCGGCGTGGTCCAATTGCACCTGGTGCATGCATGCAATATTTAGACCTGATCCACTGTGATATTAGGAAAGCCCCAAGAACAAGAACAGGAATAGTTTTTTTTTTTTTCTTTTTTTTTTTAATAACAAAAATAGAGTTTGAGAGGGAGTGCCAGTAGGTGAACCTGATTTTTTGTCAGAATTTTGTTCTTAATTTGTTATTTAATCATCTTGAATATTTGTTTCACTCTATAAAGATTTGTCATCATTAACTTGTTTTATGGAAAACGTCCGTTAGTATATGCAGTGTGCACAAAACTTTTTGGATGTGCGAAGAGAATCACCTGAATGATGAATATCTGGATCAATAACAATCCTAGGTTGTATTTCCTCTCATTTTCATCGAGTCCCCACCATTCTGCATACAATAAACTTGTTGTTTTCAGTCCTCTGTAGCTGGCTTCCCAACAAGGATGCTCCTGCAAACACAAATTGAGCCTGCTTCACATATGTGATTTCCATTACACGCATAGTTGAAGCTAGTTTTGCAGAGGAATGATAACTGTTATTTTGATTCTTGATGACAAGAATCATCTCTCTCTCTCTCTCGAAAAATCCAAAGTTTTCAGAAGCATAAAAAAAGAATTCATAATATCATAGCTATTCATGCTTCTCATTTCTCTCACATTCGTCGCAAAAATCAAAAATCTCTTGCACAGATGTACCAAACGGTATTCACCCAGTCACCAAGCCTAACGATAATATTGCTTTTGTGCAAAGGAGGGCAAAGGAAATAGATAAGGAGAAAAAATACTTAATAGGCCTACCAAATGATAAATCTCCGTGGTTATACTTCAATGGTTCTCATACCAATTGTCTCTGACTCAGCACCAAGTTCTTTCTGATGAATGTTAATATATAGTATTCCAAATGCGCCGGGTGAAAGAGCGAGCACTTTGAGAATAAATGAAAGCAAGATTCCTACCCATGCTACGTAACGCACAACCAGAGCGATCAATTACCATCCTTTTCTTTTTGCTGGCAATCTGTTTCTTAGAGCCAGCCAAAGAAAGGTTCAGACGTTTTCCGGAAGAGCTGCCTTCTAAATTGTTTTGTAATAGGGGCAGATAAGGTTGCCATTGTTGATGAAATGGTAGTAAGAATCCACTGTAAAAATGTCAATTTAAGTGAGCTTCCACGAGGGCACATCACCAAGTCAAAACGGTCTAATGGTGCAGTGGGAACCACGAAGAACTTCAAGCTGAGATGATTGCTCCCTTGTTAACGGCCCTCTAAGGCTAACATGCCAAGACAAGGATCTCTCGGATCATTGGGATGCCACCGACTAGTTAGGTTTTAGGCAAAACACCCCAACATGCTTTCTAATCTTTTTCCAAATAGGAGAGCTTAGGTTCTATGTTGGCATGATCACCAGTACCCCTCCTCAAGATTTGTTAAAATAAATAATAATAATAATAATAATAATAATAATAATAATAATAATAATAATAATAATAATAATAATAATAATAATAATAATAATAATAATAATAATAATAATAATAATAATAATAATAATAATAGTAGTAGTAGCTGCAGCAGTAGCAATAATAATAATAATAATAATAATAATAATAATAATAATAATAATAATAATAATAATAATAATAATAATAATAATAATAATAATAATAATAATATAGGTGTTTGAGAAAAAGATCAAGAAAGTTGTCACAAAGCTAGGGACATATTTGTACTTGGAAGTCTTTTCGACCTTCTAACTAGACCTGCTCAGAATCTGGGCTGCCCACCTCGCTTGCCCGAGCCCAGCCCTCTTAAAAGGGGCTTGGGCTATTATTTTCAGCCCGATGGATCGAGCTGGGTTTAAAAATAGAGCCCGAACTTTCAAACGGGCCGGGCTCTGATTCATATTGATCATATCTGGAGCCGTATTTAACTCCAAAAGGATCCTATAGCCCATAGCCCGTACGCCGCCTTGCCCATAAGACTACAGAGTATAACCAAAAGAATTAATGAGTCCCATTTCTCTTCTTTTCAAAAATCTCGACTCTCTCGAGTCCCAAACGCTAATCCCCAATTCGGCCTCTAGCCACCCCATCCCCATCCTTGATTCCCAACTCTTTGACAGCGGTGCACTGCCCACGAGGCCACGACCTCTACCTCCACCTCTATAAACCCCGCCATTGCCTCCCCATCCCACTGATGGTCCCTAGCTCCTGGTCTTCTACTACTTCTATAGAGGCCGGCTCCTACACTTGGTCCAACTACTGTCTCCACCTCACCACCAAGCTCCATGTCATCATCATCGCTCTTGACCACCACCCCGCACTTGAGCATCGCCTCCCCTCTTCATCAACGTGCTTGGTTCTTCCCAAGTCCCAACTAGGTTAGGGCTAGGGCTTTTCCTCCCTGCCGCCATGCCTCTTTTTCCCACCTCCTCTCCGCCTCCTCTCGTTCCCACCTCCTCTCTGCCTCCCAGGCCTTGGTATCCTCCTCGCCTCCTCATCTTCTTTCGGCTAGGGATGTCAGCTCTGGCATGTAAGTGTGATTAATTATGTTCATCCTAAATCTTGATTATATGCCAATTAATCAGCCGTTGATGGACGAGTTTGGGACTTTTTTTCTTGAGAATCTGCTTAGAATATTATATGCCAATTAACAATGCTACGATGGATTTTGTTTTTGAGATTCAAGTATCAAACTATTTTATTGAAGTATCACTTCGAACCAAATTATGTGGCTCACTTCAACTATTATAAATTTTTTTGAGATTATGAAAAAGATTTAGAATCAGATAATTTTAATGATCCTTATTAGAATAGATACTATATTTTGTGAGTCATTCTTTCTTTTGCCTTGCTTTACGATCTTTCTTCTATTTTATTATATTTTTTATTAATTTTTTTTAAATATCAGATTTTTTATTGCTTTCCAATTTTCTGTTATTCCAATTTTTAACAAATTAAATGAAAAAAAAAAAAACGTGAGACCCAGCTTGAAAGCTCAAAACCCGATATAAAACGAGCTCGGCCCTGAAAAGGAAGCCCGCAGGTTGGGCTGGACTGGGCCCAAAATTCTATCTTTTCTTGAGTTGAGCCCGGCCCGTCCGATAGCAGATCTACTCCTAACTAACGATGCAAATTGACCTTCTTATGGATTGCATTAGACATTATTCAAATTAAATAATCAGGCTGGTTCAAATGAATAAAATTTAAACATTCTTGACGCATGCAAAAGCTAGTCGAGAAAGAAATAAAGGAAGAAATAGAGATTTTTATTGAAACAAACAAAAGAAAAGAAAAGAAAAGGAAAATAAAAAGAGGGTGTTCAAACCTGGAGAGCCACTTGATCGGACAGGTGCTGCAACAACAAATGCAACAAGATTGGTTTGTCGAATCCCTGAAGGAGAAATCGAACTTCGTCACGGATCCCATCGACGACGAGCTGAAGCAGCGCGGGTGGCTCCTTGGCAGCCACAGGTCCTCCTCTGAATATGCCTGACATCACGTTCACCAATGGCGCCACAGTGAAGGCCCCAACCCCGCCGGGAGGAAGTGGTGGGTTTTCGCCGCCGTCAGACTGAGGGTTTCCGCCACCGCCATGCTCCTGGTTGGAAGCCGGGGGCACGTTACCGCTCGAATTCGGAGGGCAACAATAGGCGCGCCTCCCGCGCTTCAAACAGTTGGCGCGCAGGGCGCAAGCCAGCACCAAGGTCGCGCCCGCCGCAGCTCCGAGTCGCCGATGCCATCCTTCCGCCCGTCCCCTGCTGGCATCCTCCCCCGCCGGAGGTGGCGATGCCGGCGGTTGGGGCCACACTGCCCACAGCCCTGCCGCCGCGGCCACTCGGGCGCCTCCGTGGGGGGAGGCGAGGTGGCTGCGGAGGAGGGGATTCGTCCGCGAGGGGTGGGAGAGGAGGCAGTCCAGCCTGCATGCCGGAGAGAGGGGCACGCCGAGGCGGAGCATGGCCTCCATCGAGTCCTGGGGGTGGAGAGGTGCCTCCAATTGGCCGGCAATTTATTGACTTTAGTTTCCAATGAAGAATAAAGGCGCTTCTCGCTAATCTGGTGCCAACTGATGTTTCCTTTTTCCTTCTTTCTCGTCTCTGCCTTTGTTAAGGGAGCAAGGCATGCATCATTTACCAAAAATAAGATATCAAGGCATCCATATGCTTGTCCTTTTGCTCACAGAGCTGAAGCAAGGTATCCACCAATCTCCTTTCCACCCTGTTTCACATAGAAGTTCGAGCGTACCTAGCTATCGCCGTTGCCACGAAGTTTTTTCCCGGCAAGAACCCTATCAGGGCAGAGGGCCCGGGTTGGTCATGGGGCAGTAGGTAGAGGTCATGCACGTTGTGCAAAGTAATCACGTACACCGCACCGCGTACTTGTTGAAAACGTATTTCCATTGAGAACTACCTTTAAACGATTTTTTTTTTTAAAAAAAAAATTCTATAGATGGATCTAAAATTATTTTTAAATTTTTGAACTTTTTAAATTAAATAAAAAAATTTTAAAATACTTAAAAATTATTTTTGTATAATCAAAATACATATCTGTATAACCTGAATGTGAACGTGCATCATCAGATATTGAAACTAGGTAACTTGCGTAATTTAAACATAAATCTGTATAATTTGAATATAAATTTGTGTAATCTAAATATAGAAACGTGTAACCAATCTGTGTGGACGGCAGGGATTTAGAAATAATTTTTTAGCATTTTAGAAACTTTTTATTCAATTTGAAAAGTCAAGAGACTTAAAAGTAATTTCAGATTCACCTAGAGATCTACAGATAATTTTTTTTAAAAAAAAAATCAAAATTATTAATTTCAAAAATTTTTAATTTCTAAGGCACTGCTCGGTTTTCCATAGCTCCATTGATGATGATTATAGATCATTGCAACTAAAACAGCTGGAGTAACCTCTTCGTCGCAATTGGCAAGTGAGGAAACAACATGTTATAGCCCAAAACAAAAAAAAAAAAAAAGAGGAAAAACAGAGTAAAACCGGGAAGAAGACTCCCGGTAGGAGTCTTCTTCTCCGGCAAGTCCCGGGCAAATTAGGACTCCTAGGACCCCTCGGAGTCCTAGGGTGCTCTATAAGAAGACCCCCTCCCTCTTGAGACCGATCATTGACCTCCTCCCTCTCTCCTTCTCTCCAATTTTTTCGAATTAGAGCCGTGGACACCGTCCGATTTCTCGTCGTAATTGCTCGCCGGCGAGGTCTTCGGAGGCTGAGGTGAGTCTCCTTCTTCTTCCTCCCATGCTCCTGTGCACGGCTGCCGGCGACGAGTATCGTCGATCTTTCGGTCGGGAAAGACGCCCTGTTTTTGGGCCTTTTTCCTTGGATTTTCCGGCATCGGCGATCGGAAGTGATCGCCGGCCATGTCTCCTCCGTGACCGGGGGAGTGGCCCCCGTCGGCCGTCGGCCTCCGCCGCGGCGGCCGTGGCCCGAACGGCCGGTCAAGGCTGGAGGACGCCGGTCCTCTGTTCCGGCACGGGAAGAACTAAAAAAAAGAAGAAAAGAAGAAAAAAAGAAGAAAAAGAAAAAGAAGAAAAAGAAAAGGGAAAGAAGGAAAAAGAGAAAAAAAAAAGAAAAGGAAAGAAAAAAGAAGAAAAAGAAGAAAAAGAAAAGAAGAAAAAGAAAAGAAAAGAAAAGAAAAGAAAATAATATATATATATATATATGTATGAACAAATAAATAAATAAATAAATAAATAAATTAAAATTGATGAGAGAGAGAGAGTTTCTCTCTCTTATCTCAGTCTGAACCCTGACTTTCTCTCTCTGAATTTGGACTTTCTCTCTCTACTTTCTCTCTGTAGGATATTTCTCTCTCTTGATGGATTCCTCTCTCTCTAAAGTTATTCCTCTAGGGTTAGCGTAGGGGAAGGCTTCATCTGATGATTCTGATCGAGTTTAGAGACGAGTCTGATTTTAAGCAAGATTTTAATTTTGGGATTTGTTAGATTTAATTTTGAATTAAATTAATGTAAAAATATAATTTTGGATAATAGGCATGGAAGAATCTCCTAGAAGTTAGTCGATCCGTTCATTTAGTGCTCCGTGAAAGGTAAGTAATGAATCATCTTCTCGAGATATTCCATATTTATTCTGAAAATAAATAATTATTCTCTGAAATTATGCATGATTTATGAAATTATGTTTTGAAAGAAAAGTGCTTTTGAAATGTTATGGTATATCGATTTATGCACATGTTTAATGAAAGATTATGATATATATTGTGGTACTAAGTGTTTTGATATAGATCGGATTTATGCTCTCAGCCTAACTATGTTTCAGTGGGCCCCGCCAATGGTGATTATACGTTGGTACTTTGTGGACCCTGCCAGTGGGGGTTGTGCGTTGGTATTTGTGGACCCTGCCAGTGGGGGTTGTGCGCTGGTATTTCTGGACCCTACCAGTGGGGGTTGTGTGCTGGTATTCTGTGGACCCCGCCAATGGGGGTTAAACGTTGGTCATAGTCAAGGCTGTTGAGTTACGAGTGTTTTGAATCGAATCGGATTTATGATTATATTATATGTGAATATTTGAAAATATTTGATTTGGATTAAATCAGCATGAAATATACTCTTATGTTTATTTGCAGCATTATTCTTGAAAATTAGATAATATCTGAAATATCTGGTAGAGATACTTATTACTTACTGGGCTGTCTAGTTCATTACCTTTCTTTCTATTTTTCAGATTCAGATAATTAATTTCAAGCGTGGGAAGAAATATTGGGACAGAGCTTTTAGAAGCGAGATTTAGCGTTGTCAACTTCATTGAATTTAGATCTATTGTTTTATTGTTAGCAAAAATTTTATTGGATGTAAGACGTTTGATTCAATTACTTGAATTACAGTTGAATAATAATTATTTGAATTTATTCTGCTGTGATGCATTGATATCGTGATGAGATGCCTTGCATGCTTATGGAGAGAGTTCTTCATGAGTATGCGGCGGTTGCCGCGACCCTCGATTCACAATCTCGGGTCGGGGGCGTGATAATTAATATGGTATCAGAGCATAAGTGGATAAATTAGGACACATAGAATTTGACATAGTATGAGTGTAGGCGGGTAAACATTAGGAATATTGGGACGTTAGAATATGAGCATCATAATAAACCCATCCTAACAAATAGATAAATGAATCTAATAAGGTTTTACTACTACAAGGTAATTAAATCCACAGGCTTCCAATACAATGGTGACAGGTATGAAAAATTTCGAGGACGAAATTTCTTTTTAGGGGTGAAGAATGTTATAGCCCAAAACAAAAAAAAAAAAGAGGAAAAATAGAGTAAAATCGGGAAGAAGACTCCCGGCAGGAGTCTTCTTCTCCGGCGAGTCTCGGGCAAATTAGGACTCCTAGGACCCCTCGGAGTCCTAGGGTGCTCTATAAGAAGACCCCCTCCCTCTTGAGACAGATCATTGGCCTCCTCCCTCTCTCCTTCTCTCCGATTTTCTCGAATTAGAGCCGCGGACACCGTCCGATTTCTCGCCGTAATTGCTCGCCGGCGAGGTCTCCGGAGGCTGAGGTGAGTCTCCTTCTTCTTCTCCTCCTTCTTCTCCTTCCTCCTATGCTCCTGTGCACGGCTGCCGGCGACGAGTATCGTCGATCTTTCAGTCGGGAAAGACGCCCTGTTTTTGGGCTTTTTTCCTTGGATTTTCCGGCACCGGCGATCGAAAGTGATCGCCGGCCATGTCTCCTCCATGACCGGGGGAGTGGCCCCCGTCGGCCGCCGGCCTCCGCCGCGGCAGCCGTGGCCCGAACGGCCGGTCAAGGCCGGAGGACGCCGGTCCTCTGTTCCGGCACGGGAAGAACTAAGAAAAAGAAGAAAAGAAGAAAAAAAGAAGAAAAAGAAAAAGAAGAAAAAGAAAAGAGAAAGAAGGAAAAAGAGAAAAAAAAAAGAAAAGGAAAGAAAAAAGAAGAAAAAGAAGAAAAAGAAAAGAAGAAAAAGAAAAGAAAAGAAAAGAAAAGAAAATAATAATAATAAATATATATATATATATATATATATATATGTATGAACAAATAAATAAATAAATAAATAAATAAATAAATAAAAAAAATGAAATTGATGAGAGAGAGAGAGTTTCTCTCTCTTCTCTCTCTTCTCTCAGTCTGAACCCTGACTTTCTCTCTCTGGATTTGGACTTTCTCTCTCTACTTTCTCTCTCTAGAATTTTCTCTCTCTAGGATATTTCTCTCTCTTGATGGATTCCTCTCTCTCTAAAGTTATTTCTCTAGGGTTAGCGTAGGGGAAGGCTTCATCTGATGATTCTGATCGAGTTTAGAGATGAGTCTGATTTTAAGCGAGATTTTAATTTTGGGATTTGTTAGATTTAATTTTGAATTAAATTAATGTAAAAATATAATTTTGGATAATAGGCACGGAAGAATCTCCTAGAAGTTAATCGATCCATTCATTTAGTGCTCCGTGAAAGGTAAGTAATGAATCATCTTCTCGAGATATTCCATATTTATTCTGAAAATAAATAATTATTCTCTGAAATTATGCATGATTTATGAAATTATGTTTTGAAAGAAAAGTGCTTTTGAAATGTTATGGTATATCGATTTATGCACATGTTTAGTGAAAAATTATGATATATATTGTGGTACTAAGTGTTTTGATATAGATCGGATTTATGCTCTCAGCCTAACTATGTTTCAGTGGGCCCCGCCAATGGGGATTATACGTTGGTACTTTGTGGACCCTGCCAGTGGGGGTTGTGCGCTGGTATTTGTGGACCCTGCCAGTGGGGGTTGTGCGCTGGTATTTCTGGACCCTGCCAGTGGGGGTTGTGCGCTGGTATTCTGTGGACCCCGCCAATGGGGGTTAAACGTTGGTCATAGTCAAGGCTGTTGAGTTACGAGTGTTTTGAATCGAATCGGATTTATGATTATATTATATGTGAATATTTGAAAATATTTGATTTGGATTAAATCAGCATGAAATATACTCTTATGTTTATTTGCAGCATTATTCTTGAAAATTAGATAATATCTGAAATATCTGGTAGAGATACTTGTTACTTACTGGGCTGTCTAGCTCATTACCTTTCTTTCTATTTTTCAGATTCAGATAATTAATTTCAAGCGTGGGAAGAAATATTGGGACAGAGCTTTTAGAAGCGAGATTTAGCGTTGTCAACTTCATTGAATTTAGATCTATTGTTTTATTGTTAGCAAAAATTTTATTGGATGTAAGACATTTGATTCAATTACTTGAATTACAGTTGAATAATAATTATTTAAATTTATTCCGCTGTGATGCATTGATATCGTGATGAGATGCCTTGCATGCTTATGGAGAGAGTTCTTCATGAGTATGCGGCGGTTGCCGCGATCCTCGATTCACAATCTCGGATCGGGGGCGTGACACAATACTATTGGAGAACGGAGCAATGGCCCAATGGGATTCTATAGATCTCGATAATACCCAAATGCCACGATTGAGCTGTACGAAGATGAGAGATCCTGTTCGGCATCGTTCAGGAATCCCCTTGATCCACAGTCCCGACTCGCCTCTAAAGTAGACGGCCTTCTTCACGAACTACTTGGCTTGTGCTTCACAGATTGCTTGCCCAACTATTCCTCCTTTTCCCATGATAGAACTGAGCGAGCTTACATGCCAAAATTTCTCTTTTTCTTTTTTATTTTCCCACGTGGAGCTTGTATACACACCATGCAGGATGTATATTTCATGAGTCATTTAGGTGGTCTTTGATTAGAGCATGAGGACTAGAATAAGGTTTTAGGCCAGCTAAACATGGTTTGCAAAATAGATCATATATGTTTGGAAGAGGCTATACCTAGTCAAATCATCCTACAATCTTGTTTGGTTTATTGACTATGACGCAAACTGACCTTCTTATGGATAGCATTAGACATTGTTCAAATTAAATTATCAGGCTAGTTCAAATGAATAAAATTTAAACATCCTTGACGCATGCAAAAGCTAGTCGAAAAAGAATAAAGGAAGAAATAAAGATATTTATTGAAACAAAGAAAAGAAAAGAAAGGAGGTGTTCAAACCTGGATAGCCACTTGATCAGACTGGTGCTGCAGTAACAAACGCAACAAAGATGGTTTCTCGAATCCCCGACGGAGAAATCAAACTTCAACACCGATTCGATGACGATGAATTGAAGCAGCGCAGGTGCCTCCTTGGCAGCCACAGGTCCCCCTCCGAGTATGCCTGACATCACGTTCACCAATGGCCGATGGGATTCCTTTTTTGGTGGAATCAGAGGTCGAAAGACCACCCATAGAGGAATTTTATTGACAGAATGAACAGAGTTACATGGATGAAAGATTTACAGAGAAATTATAGGCAACCAACACAGAGTTCAAACACAGGGAATTAGGTGTCCGGATGTCAGAAAAGAAGCACCATAAACCGATTACAAAGTCAAAACATAATAGATAACTTAGAGGCTGTTTCTGAGACCTGGGATGACAACTGAACCGGCAGAGCTGCGAATTTGATAACAGAGCAATGTGGTAAAGCAATGGAGATCATGACAGGGCCGGAAATGTTATGTAACCGGCACTAAAATTGATGGGTAATATTGGGACCATTCAACCGACCTCCGATTCTGACTCTATGTCGGCCTTATAAATGCAATATTCTGATTAACAATCAGCTAATCGACCGACAATCGGCTATTATCAACTAACAACAGACAATCATGATAATTCAGTTAATATCTGACTGATGACCATCGGCATATCAGAATTACCGTTCGATTCTAATTCGGATCTCCACCGACCTACTGCTGTTACCGATATATAGTCTATTTATCTCCTCAACATATCTAACCGTTATAAACGGTTATCGACTACGTGTCACAGTCATTAGTGGGCATAAATGATCCATTAACTCTATGATTATGGTCCGATAATTTAGCACCATAAAAAGTGGGACCATGTGCTCGACGGTTACATTAGAATCATCTATAAAAGGGAGGTAAATGAACAGCACGAGTAAAGACAATTTTGGGCTAATATCTTGCCATTTCGATTATTCATTATCTGTTGTTCACCAACTCTCTGCTGACTTAAGCATCGGAGGATCTCCACTGGACACAATTTCGATCTAAGAGGATTTTATTTTGCAGGTGCTCTTCACCGATGATAGACAACAGAAGATTGACCGCAACAGGTAGCAGGTACTTAAATGACGAAAATGGGACTCTATAGATCTCGATAAATACTCAAATGCCACAATGGAGCTGTATGAAGACGAGCGATCCTGTCATTCCCCTCCAAGTTACACAGCCTTCTTCAAGGACTACTTGGCTTGTGCTCTATGGATTGTTAGCTCTATCATTCCTCCTTTTTCTTTCACATGGAGAAATTTTTTGTGCACTATAGGAGGTGTAGAAAATCCAACATGAAGCGTACTGCTTGACGTGATTGATCCATATAGCCATCATTTTTTAATGCGCATTTAATATCTGCAGTTTTACTTTTTTATTTGAAAATTTTGAATGATAAAAATATCCCTTCTCTTTAAAAAAAATTATAACATCTTATGTCTATATTATGACATCCTGCATACAGAAAGTCATAATTTTGACGTAGGATGTCATAATATGCCACAAAATATTATAATTTTTTTCAAAGAGTAGGAGTATTTTCGTCATTCAAAAATTTCAAACGAAAAAGTAGAATTACAGGTATTAAATGTGCGTTGAAAAATGGTTAGACAAAAATATCCTTTTTATATTATGACATCCTAGGATATATTATAATATCCTGCATATAGGAAGTCATAATTTTGATGCAGGATGTCATAATATGCCACCGGATGTCATAATTTTTTTCAAAGAGCAAGGACATTTTCGTCATTCAAAATTTTTAAACAAAAAAGTGAAACTGCAGGTATTAAATGCACGTTGAAAAATGGTTGGACAAAAATATTTCTTTTATATTATGACATATTGGGTCATATTATAACATCATGTATGCAGAAAATCATAATTTGATGCAGGATATCATAATATGTGACATGATATTATAATTTTCTGAACTATATTATGATATCTTGCATGTAAAAAGTCATACTATGCTACAAGATGTCATATTTTTTTTCAAAGAATGGTAGTATTTTCGTCATACAAAATTTTTAAACAAAAGGGTAGAACTATAGATATTAAATGCGCGTTGGAAAGCGATGGTTACGTGGATCAATCACATAAAGCGGTGCATTTTATATTGAATTTTCTATACCATTCGTAGTGTACAAAAAAATTTTTTTTTACATGATAAAACTGTACAGGCATACATATTAAAATTTTATTTTATTTTATTTTTTCTCTCCCTGAAGAGCTTGTATTGACACACTCCATGCTGGAAGTGATTTCATGAGACATTTAGATGGTCTTTGATTGGAGCACGAGGACTAGAATAAAGTTTTAGACCAGCCAAACATAGTTTGCAAAATGGATAAAAGTTTGAAATAAGCTATGTCTAGTCAAATCATCCTTCAATCATTTTGGTTTGCGCTATTCCATGACTGTTTTAGAAAAGGCTTATGCCAATCCCCTGTACGTACTCATTTCACCATTTTAGATCTTACCTCCATAATTAACATTATATTATCTGTTAAATCATATAAATATTATATCGGGCAATGGTTGTTTTCAGATCCGTTTAAGTTGATGCACCGTTGGAGTTCTTTGACATCCGCGCAGGATGCTGGATGCGTTCCCGCGGCGGCCCACGTCACTGTAGAGATCAATCATTCTGTCGCGCGAACGGTACAACCCGTATCGAGATATTCTTTGCACCTATTACACCTCTCAAATCAAGGAGCAGTTGCGGGACCTTTTGTCGTGCAAAATATCTAACAGGAGCCCTTTTCGTTTCTCCAGAATGGAGTCTTTTTTCAGAATAATACAAAAAAAAAAAATTATTTATTAAAATATATTAAAATCAAATTTATTTATCAAATTAATGTAAAAGAGAAAAACGTCATTTTGAATGACGTTTTTTCTCCTTCCACGTCACCCCAAATTTTCACGATGGCATCGTCCCAAAAAAAAAAAAAAAAAAAAAGAAACGCCATTTTGAATGGCGTTTTTAAAAACGCCATTCAAAATGGCGTTTTTAAAAACGCCATTTAAAACGGCGTTTTCCAATTTTCCCACCAAAAAAAAAAAATCGTGAAAAAAAGAAAAAATTAATTTTTTAAAATTTGAAATTAATTAATAAATTAAAATTGTAATTTTGATTGAAATTAAAAATATAAAGATTTGAATTTATAATTCATTAAAAAAATTAATTTAGAATTTTTATTAAAAATATTTTTTAAAAGATGTCCAAAAAAATCTTAAGAAATAAAAAGAAAATTATCATAGAAAATTAAAAAAAGGAGAAAGAAATATGAAAGAAATAAAAATATGAAATTTAATTGAAAAACATCATTCGAAATACTTGTCCTAAAAATATTTTAAAAAATTTATAAATTTTAAAATTTTTAAAAAATAAAAAAAAAAGAATTATAATGTAAAAATTTTAAAAAATAAAATTTTAAAGATTAATTGAAATTAAAATATTATTTCAAATTAATTTCTCAAATTAAAAATAATTAATTTAAAAAAGATTCAAAAAAATTTGAAAAATAGGCTAAAATTTTTTTATAAAAATATAAAGAATTGAAAAAAATAGAAATTATAATTGTAATTGAATAACAAATTTTATAATTTTTAATTTTAAGAAATAAGAATTATAATTGTAAATGAAATTAAAAATTATATTTTAAATAACTAAATTAATTTAAATATAAATTTTTAAAAAATATTATAAATAAAAGAAAAAAAATACGTAATAGAATATCAAAAAGATAAAAAATAAAAAAAACTAAAATTAAAATTTAAAATTATAAAAATTTTAAATTAGATTAGAAAAAATATATCATAAAACAATAAAATTAAATTAAATTAATTACAATTTCTTTTTTAGGGTAATTTATAAATGTGACTTAAAAAATTTAAATTTGAATTAAATTTTGATAAAAAAAGAAATACATTAAAAAGTTTAAAAGAATGAGGAAAAGTTAAAAAGTTAAAAAGTGAAAATTTTTAAAAAGTCACAACAAATAAGGATTATAAATTAAAAATAAAAAAAATTTAAAGTTTAATTGAAATAAAAATATTTTTTAAATATAATTTATAAAATTAAAATTTATTTAATTAAAAAAATTTTAAATAAAATTTAAAAATATTTTAAAAAAATTTCATAGAAAGATAAAGAATTGAAAAAAAATAGAAATTGTAATTGTAATTGAAGAACAAAGTTTATAATTTTTAATTTTAAGAAAGAAAAATTAAAATTGTAATTGAAAATTAAAATAATATTTTAAATAACTAAATTAATTTAAACATTAATATTTAAAAAATATTTTAAATAAAGAAAAAAAATGGAAGGAAAATTTAAAATTTAATTTGAATTAAATTTTGATCAAAAAATAAATACAGTGTAAAGTTAAAAAATGAAGAAAAATGTGGAAAAAATTTTTGTAAATTAAACTTTAGAAAAAATAATATTTTTTTAATTAAAGGTAAAGAATACGTAATAGAATGCTAAAAAAAAGAAATGGAAGAAAACTGAAATTATAATTTCAAATGATAACTATTTTAAAATAAATAAAAAAAAGTATCATAAAAAAATAATAAAATAATAATAAAATAGGAATTATAATTATTAATTTTAAAAAAATTTAATTTTAATTTAAATTAAAAATTATTATTTAAATTATTATTTTTTTTATTTAATTTAATTTATTTTTTAAAAGATTATAAATACATAATTAAAAAATTAAAAAAAAAAAAAGGGAAAAACGCCATAGAGAATGACGTTTTCCCCTCCCCAAACCCTTCTTCTTCCTTCTCCCCTCCTTCTCCCTTCTCCCTCTTCTCCTTCTCCCTTCTCTCTTCTCCTTCTCTCTTCTCCTTCTCGATCTTCTCCGGCGTCTCTCCGGTGGCACGGCGGCACGGCGGCGAGGTCTCGGCGGCGGTGAGCTCTTCCCCCTCTCTCTCCCTCTTCCTCTTTCTCTCTCCCACTTCCCCTCTCTCTCTTTTTCTCATGCCGGCGGTGGGCCGCGCGTCCCGGCGGCGGGCCGCGCGTCCCGACGGCGGGACCCGCGTCCCGACGGTGGCCCCCGGCCCCCTCCTCTCTCTCTTCCTCTCTCTCTCTCTTCCTCTCTCTCTCCCTTCTCCGTGGCCGCCGGCCACAGACCGCCGGCGGTGGGCCGCGCGCCCCGACGGCGGGTCCCGCATCCCGACGGTGGTCCCCGGCCCCCTCCTCTCTCTTCCTCTCTCTCTCTCCCTTCTTCTTGGCCGCCGGCCACAGACTACCGGCGGCGGGTCCCGCATCCCGACGGTGGCCCCCGGCCCCCTCCTTTATCTCTCTCTCTCTTCCTCTCTCTCTCTCTCCCTTCTCCTTGGCCGCCGGCCACAGACGGCCGGCGGCGGGCCGCGTGTCCCGACGGCGGGTCCCGCGTCCCAGGGGCGGGTCCCGCATCCCGGCGGTGCCCCCGGCCCCCTCCTCTCTCTCTTCCTCTCTCTCTCTCTTCCTCTCTCTCTCCCTTCTCCTTGGCCGCCGGCCACAGACGGCCGGCGGCGGGCCGCGCGTCCCGACGGCGGGTCCCGCATCCCGGCGGCGGGTCCCGCGTCCCGGTGGTGGCCCCCGGCCCCCTTCTCTCTCTCTTCCTCTCTCTCTCTCTTCCTCTCTCTCTCCCTTCTCCTTGGCCGCCGCCCACAGTCGGCCGGCGGCGGGCCGCGCGTCCCGACGGCGGGCCGCACGTCTCGGCGGTGGCCCCCGGCCCCCTCCTCTCTCTCTCTTCCTCTCTCCCTCTCTTCTCCTTGGCCGCCGGCCGTCTGGGCCGTGCGTCCCGACGGTGGCCCCCGGCCCCCTCCTCTCTCTCTCCCTTCTCCTTGGCCGCTGGCCGTCTGTGGCCGGCGGCGGGCCGCGCGTCCCGGCGGCGGGCCGGCGGCCCCCTCCTCTCTCTCTTCTTCTCTCTCTCTCCCTTCTCCTTGGTCGGCCGGCGGCGGGCCGCGCGCCCCGGCGGCGGGTCCCGCATCCCGTCCTTGGCCCCCGGCCCCCTCCTCTCTCTCTTCCTCTCTCTCTCCCTTCTCCTTGTCCGCCGGCCACAGACGGTCGGCGGCGGGCCGCGCTTCCCGGCGGCGAGCCCCGCATCCCGATGGTGGGCCCGGCCCCAGCCCCGGCTGGTGGTGGGCCCGCGCCCCGGTGGCCAGGGCGGGCCCCATGGCCCGACGGCGGTCCTCAACCCCTCGCCTCTCCCGGCGGTGGGCCCCGCGTCTCGACGGTGGGCCCAGACGGTTGGTGGGGCCACATGCCCTGACGGTGGGCCCCGCGTCGCGATGGCTTCGATGCGATGGGTTGCGATGACGGTGGGGCCCACGGGTTCCGACGCTCGTTTTTTTTATCTCATTAATTTATTTTTATTTTTATCTTTATCTAATTAGATCCAGTTGTATTTTAAATTTTTAAATATATTGCATTTCATGAAAACGTAGACCCGTCAATTGATCAATGTATAATATTCTACGTTATCCGTATAAAATATATATGAAATATATATTTTTATATGGATATCGTAAAATACATACATTGGTCAATTGATTGTCCAGTTTGGACAGTTTGGGAATTGCATTTAATTCTATAGATAATTACATTATTCGAATGATATGCGGAGGGTTCGAGAGAAATTTCGGACAGTATTTTTCTTTAGTTCTCCCCACACATTTTGAGTCGTGTGGGGAGAACTAAGGGGAAATGCTGCCGAAATTTCTTTCGGTCATTTTTGCGTATCGTTTGATTAATGTAATTAATCTATAGAATTAATGCAATTTCCGAATGGGATAGGATCTATCTGTACCTATTTGTTGATGATATGATGCATGTATCATATAAATCTTTTGTAATGATAAAATAATTAATAATATTAAATATTTTAATCTTGATTTTATTGTAGGTTTTTTTGAGAAAATGGCCGGTACTCAAGTTCGTGTTTTATTGTATTATGATGGCATGATACAGAATGATCAAACTGGTGTGCAGTATAGTCACCCTGCAAATCGGATGATTAGAATATCTTCATCATTATCACGTCAAGAATTATTGGATCATTTATACAGCAGTATTCCTGTAGACAAAGAAAAATATGAAATAAAGTTGAAATGGAGATCTCCTAATCTGTCGGGACAGTTAATGCAGAGTAAATATATCTTGGTTCCAATTGATGACGATGATGATGTCGAAGAAATGCTGACCTTTCCTTTGAAATATTCAGAATGTCGATTTTTAGAATTATATATTGAAAAAGAAGATGTACCAAACTTTGGATATCATAGTCGGTTTTTAACTCAAGCGGATAATAATGTTGGGCCTTCCTCACCTTTCATAACTCCTATGATACAAACCGATAGTGTTGAGGCCAGTTTTGCAGAACAACATTCCACTACTGCCGGTCCTAGCTGTCCAATTATTCCAAGTGCTGTGGTGACTTCTCCTGAGTCTTCTGCTATGGTGACTTCTCCTTTGGTACAAGTAATGGCAAGTGTGGGAGACGACACTCATATAGGAAATGATGATTGGGTAGTCGGTGGAATAAATTCTGATAGTCTGGGTTTTGAGTCAGATGAAAATGAAGATGAAGACAGTTGGATGGATGAGGACAGTAGCAGTAATGATGATGATGAAGATGAGAATGATGATGAAGATGTTCAAGCTAATATTAATGTGGAAGAATCTCAATCTCGTTTGCACGAACCTCCATAATATTTTAATGATATAAATTTAGATGATGGTGGTTGTGTTAGTGCTGGTCGAAGATTGAATTCTGACAATCAATTTTGGGACTCTTCGATGACTGAATTTTCTAAAGGTTTAATGTTTGAGAGTAAAGATGATCTAAGGAGAGCTGTTGATCTTTATCACATTATGAAGCATCGGACATACAATGTAGTTCAGTCGCATTCGAAATTATGGTCCGTACGATGCGCATCATCAGATAATGTTCAGCATTGTAAATGGAGGCTTCGTGCTGCATTGTTGAAAAAATATGGATATTTTCAAATCACAAAATATGAAGGTCCTCATACTTGTTTGTTTACGGGATTGAGTCGAGACCACAAACATGTCAGTGGAAAGATGATTAGCACATTAGTCCGACATATTGTTGAGAAAGATTCCGGTGTTAAAGTTGAAGCTATAGTGGCAGCCGTTAATGATCAATTTCAATATACAGTATCATACAGGAAAGCATGGTGTGGAAAGCATAAGGCATTGGTTGATATTTATGGAGAATGGGAGCCATCTTATGCTAAATTACCTTATTATATGGCTGCACTTCAATATGCAAATCTTGGTACAGTTGTTTCATAGAATTTTTTTCAAGCTGTGAATTCCAATGTTCGTGTTTTAAATTATATTTTTTGGGCTTTCGAACCATCTATTCAGGGTTTTATGCACTACCGTCCTGTAATTAGCATTGATGACACGCACTTGTATGGAAAATTTAAAGGTAAGATGTTAATTGCAACAGGCATTGATGCAGAGAATGGGATATTTCCATTAGCATATGCAATTGTCGATGAGGAAACGACTGCAAGTTGGAGTTGGTTTCTTTTTCAGCTCAGAACATATATCGTTAAAGATAGAAATGGAATATGCTTAATTTCTGACAGGCATCCAGGTATATTAAATGCCATCGCAGATGAGTCTGTTGGATGGAGTCCACCACGTGCTTATCATCGATACTGTTTAAGACATATCTGCAGTAATTTCAACACTCATTTCAAAAATGTGCAGCTGAAAAGATTGGTATGGCAAGCAGGAAGTGCTCATCAAGTTCGTAAATTCAATTTTATCATGGGTAGAATTAGAACAGTGAATGAAGAAGCTTGGACCTGGTTGTCCGAGATAGAAAAGGAGAAGTGGATATTGGTACATGATGATGGCCTACGCTATGGTGTTTTAACTACAAATTTATCGGAGGTTTTTAACAGTGTTTTACGAGGAGCTAGAAATGTGCCAATTACAGCTTGTGTTCAACTGACATTTTATCGTCTTGTCAAATATTTCAATACGAGGCATGCCCAAGCCTTGAGATATGTAGAGGAGAATCAAAATAATCTTTTTACTCCTCATGTTGCAATTAAAATTGCTGAAGATCAAGTTAAGGCTAACCAGCACCGAGTAACAGCATTCAACCTTCAAAAAGGTATATATGAAGTGCTTACGAGAAGAGCAAGTGGAGGATTACGAGGTGGAGAAAATTCTCATACTGTTACATTAGCTGAAAGAAAATATTCTTGTGGAAAGTGGAGCACGTACAAATATCCATGTTCGCATGTTTTAGCTGTGTGTCAAAAAATTGCTGTACATTTTAGTGCTTTTGTGGATGATGCATATACAATTACAGCATACATGAATGCTTGGAGTGGTAATTTCAATCCACTACCACATGAAGATTATTGGATGCATACACGTATGTTCAAATGTATGCCTGATCATCATCGTTTGAGACCGAAGAAGAAAGGTAGACCAAAGTCAACGAGACTACGAAATGAGATGGATGATAGGCAAATAAGAAATAAGAACCACTGTGGTATTTGTAGGGAACAGGGTCATGATCGTCGTCGCTGTCCTAGGATATTTCAACATACTTCAACTTCAAGCAGTGAAAGAAATTGAAAGCTTCGACAATTGCGTTGCTGTCATTGTTTTATGAATTACTGTGGGATTGTATTTGAATTTTCGTGTTTAATATGTTGGGATGAACTGAATTTTGTGTTTAAGTTATATTGTGTGATAATATTGTATTTAAAAAAAAAATAAAATATATTATCTATTTTTTTTAATACATCTGTGATAATATTGCTTGAGACAGCGTATTATGGCTTACGATCCACGATATCCCGATCTCCGAGACAACAGCATTCTTACATTGCAGAAGCACCATCGATCACAGACTATTTTAGATGACGGCGTAAGCATTACAATCTTATTTACTTTTTAAATTTTTATTTTAAAAATCATGTACGTTATCTAATTAGTATATTTTCTTGCTGGAGTCCAGACATCTTCGTCTACGACGATCCGATGCAGATTTCTGGAGGACAGAGGACATCCCAGATAGAGTGTTAGATTATTTACGATATCTGGGATTTTATGGAGTATATCGGATCGGTCGTATACAGATGGACGTTGGTCTTATTACTGCTATGTTTGAGAGATGGCGTCCAGAGACACACACATTTCATCTTCCATTTGGTGAGGCGACCATCAGTTTACAGGATGTCAGCATCCTTACTGGACTACCAGTTGATGGAGATCCAGTTACCAGAGTTGATCCCACACTTACCATTCCGGAGTGGCAGGTTTTGTGCTTGCGGTTGTTAGGGTTTGAGCCCGACGCATATTTTTTTGATCATTCACGACTCAGGATTGAGTGTTTGGATGATCGTTATCGTCATTTTCATATTGCGGATGATGCACCAGAGGAGATGGTGCAGCAGTATGTTAGGGGTCAGGTGCTGCGATTGTTAGGTGGTGTCCTGTTACCTGATACTTCATCGAATAAGATGAAGTTGATATTTTTGCCATTATTAGAGGATTTAGATTTCGCTCGTCGACTCAGTTGGGGCAGTGCAGTACTAGCTTGTCTATACCGAGCTATGTGTCGGGATTCCTATGCTGATCAGAGCGAGATTGGCGGTTATCTTGTATTATTACAGGTACGTGAATTAAAATTTTTAATTTTTAATATTTAATTATATTTTACATTCGATATATCATTTATTTAATTTTTAAATTTTGCAGATTTGGGTATGGGAGCGTATGCCGACTATCAGTCCATTACGACGACAGTTGCTCGAGATGCCATCAGAGCAGCAGGATCCTGATGTTCCATTCAGACTAGACGGACCATTAGGATACAGGTATCGAAATATTTTTTTTTTATTTAAATTTTATTATTTTAAATTTATTTAATATTAGTACATTGTGAAACAGATGGAACGTTGCATTCAACGTTCATCACGTATCGACAAGAGTGGCACGGGTTTATAGGTGCCAGTTGGATACATTAGTTGATACATCTAGACGGGTAAATTTTGAATTTTTTACAAATATCAATTTACAGTATTCATAATCTATTATAATTTTATATTAATTTTTTTTATTTTAACTATGTTATATCAGTTTTTGTGGGAGCCATATACAGATGGGATATTGGCTATACTGCCGCAGATGTGTACAGTTGGACACGACATATGGACTGCTAGGGTGCCACTTATTTGTTTTGATGTGGTAGAGTGGCATCTTCCCGATCGTATCCTGCGGCAGTTTGGTCAGACTCAGGGCATTCCAGAGCAGTTTGATACCAGCCAGGGACTTCATCATAGTGATCGACGAGGGAGAGCTCGTATCGACTGGCGTATTAGACATGCACAGTACATCGATATTTGGGATGCACGTCGAGATCACATTGTTCATGGTGATCCTATTTTGAGAGGCCGTTCATATACTGATGACTACATGGCTTGGTTTTTTAGCATTACGGTGTGAGTCATTGGACAGTCTCAGTATGCAGTTTCTGGATACGAGGGCGAGAGTTCTACTGTACGTCTTTTGGTAAGATTATGAAAATTACTTCATGTTATTTGTGTTATATTTTTGTTTTATATTGTACACTATACCGATTGTTTTATACTAACAGTTCTATTTTTATTTTATAGACTGATTCTGTGTCGGATCTTGTGTTGGACACTCGTCGTGCTTTATCTACGACTGATGAGGACGAGCGGATTCAGATACTGCGGGAGATGGAGAGAACAGGTTCCGGAGCATTGGTGGCGATTGGTGTTGATCCACATACCTGTGCGCCTTGGTATGGAGCAGTTCGGGCGCCAGATATGAGTTATACGCCGTCACCATATGCTTCACATATGCCATCACCACATATTCCGCATATGTCATCATTTGATGCTGCACAGATGCCACCGTCTTTTCATCCACAGATGGCAGCATCTTCTTCTTCCTACATCCCCCAGATGCCATCACCGGGTACCAGTTGGCCACATGAGTATGATACTTTTTTTCAGGTCCATCCGTGTATCCAGATGAGAGAGTTGAACGGGTCTCTCAGTCCATAGATGATCCGACAGCATCAGTTATTCCTGAGCAGCATGATCAGCAGATCTCCTCCACTGATATAGGAGAAGAGCCATCACAGCATGAGCAGCCGACGAGGACCTTCCTGAGAAGGTCCAAGCGACCACGGGCGCCGCGATGTCCTTGTGGGACTTAGTCTTTGTTGTATTTATATTTAGTATTTTTACATTTTTGTTGTACTATTTTTTTTTTGTACGTTTGACATTTTTATTCTATTGAATAATATTAAATATTGATTTCATTTTATATTATTTAATTTTAAATGATTGGATATTATGATCGGTGTATATGGATACACATACTCGAATGTGTCTCAGAACATTAGGAGAGAAAATATTATGCTGAAAGGACTATAAAAATTATAACGTAAATAATAATATATCAAATGTTGCTTTTTAAATTGAATTTTAGAAAAAATAAATATTTTTTTAAGTAAAGGAAAGGAATACGTAATAGAATGCTAAAAAGATAAAAATGGAAGAAAACTGAAATTATAATTTTAAATGATAAAATTTTTAAAATAAATTTAAAAAAATATCATAAAAAAATAATAAAATAATAATAAAATAAGAATTATAATTATAAATTTTAAAAAAAATTAATTTTAATTTAAATTAAAAATTATCATTTAAATTATTATTTTTATTATTTAATTAAATTTATTTATTAAATATTACAAATAGATAAGTAAAGAAATTTAAAAAAAAAATAAATAAAAAGAGAAAACGCCATTCTCTCCCCTCCCCAAACCCCTTTTTTCCCTCCTTCTCCCTTCTCCTTCTCCCTTCTCCCTTCTCGATCTTCTCCTTCTTCCTTTACAAATTTAAGTAAAAAAAAAGAATACGTAATATATCATAAAAATAGAAAAAAACTAAAATTATATTTTTAAATTATAAAAATTATAAATTAAATAAATTATTGCCCAGCTATGCAACCCAAGAGGGGGGGTGAATTGTGTTTTAAAAATTTTAAGCTTAACTAATTACTTATGAAAAGTATTTGTCAAAAGCTTGATGAATGAGGAGAAGGACTTTAGTTCAAGATTAATTACCTAAAGCAAGAATGCAAGGATATAATGAAGAATTAAAGAGAAACAATAAAGCACACCACAAACACAAGGATTTATAGTGGTTCGGTGCCAACCTTGCACCTACATCCACTCCCCAAGCTCCTACTTGGAAATTCCAAACCACTATACTTGTATGCAACCCGAATACAAATGTCGGAAACTCCGACACTAGCTATCCCAAGCTAGTCCACTTATTTCTCCCTTGTTTTTCACCTTTTCAAACCTTTTATAGCTTTAAGAAACAAAGGAAAACATTCTAGGCAGAAAAAGAGCCGTTAGAGCACTTAAAGTGAGTATTAAAAGCAACTAAAACAGGCTAAAAACTAGCCGTTGCGGACAATTCCCGTCGCAGGGGTCGACTCATGAGTCGACTCATGCTTCAGGGGTCGACTCATGAGTCGACCTCTGTTGCAACAGCCAGAAATGTGGGTTTCTGGATTTTTTGGCCCAAACCAGCAGAGGTCGACTCATGAGTCGACTCATGCCTTGTGGGTCGACTCATGAGTCGACTCACAGGTCATGCCAAGCCAGAAAATCAGCGTGCCAATAGGAATTTCAGCGTGCCAAGCAGCTCATTGTGCCATGAGTTGACTCATGAGTCGACTCATGCACTTAAAACATTCATAACTTCAAAAATATAAGTCCAAAAATAATAAAATTTTCACCAATAGATCACAAATCATTTGTTCTACCAAATGATACTATCAAATCAGGATTTTGATAAAATTACATTTTTGCCCCTGAAGAGCATAAAGACTTTTTCAAATAAAAAATATTTGTATCCCTTCAATCTGCTTTGTAATCATCAAAATCAATCTAGGAGCAACATAAATATATCATAAAAATAGTAAATAAAAGAGAAAAAATGGTAATAAAATAGAAATTATAATTTAAAATAAAAAATTAACTTTAATTTAAATTAAAAATTATCATTCAAATTACTATCCTCATTAAAAAATTTAATAAATTAAAAAAAAAATAATTAAACAAATTATGAAAAAAATTTAAAAAAATTTTAAGAAAAGAAAAAGAATAAAAAAATGCCGAAGGGAACGACGTTTTCTCCTTTCCTCCCTTCTTCTCTCCTTCTCCCTCTTCTCCTTTCTCCCTCTTCTCCCTCTTCTCCCTTTTCCGACGTCTCTCCTACAGCACCGCGGTGAGCTGCCTCCTCTCTCTCTCTTCCTCTCTCTCTCTCTTTTTAAAAAATTTTAAAAATAAAAATTACCAGAAAGAAAGTCAAGGGGTCGACTCACAGAGTGTGGCAGTCAAAAATTTTGCGTGCCGTTAAACTTTTTTAGCCATGAGTCGATTCATGGGGTCGACTAAAAAATATAAATCTATTTTTCTTAGAAAATACGCTTCCAAAAATATTGAAATTGCCTCTAATAGATTACACATCTTTTGTTCTTGCTTTTGAGACTTCAGAATCATGTCTGATAAAATTATAATTTTTTTTCTTCATTTTTTAACTTTTTAATGTATTTATTTTTTGATCAAAATTTAATTCAAATTAAAATTTTTTAAGTCACATTTATAAAATACCCGAAAAAACAAATTGTAATTAATTTAATTATTACATTTTATTCTTTTATGAAATATTTTTTTTTATAATTTTTATAATTTTTATTTTTATTTTTATTTTTCTTCCACTTTTATTTTTTTGACATTCTATTACGTATTTTTTTTCTTTATTTAAAATATTTTTTAAATATTAATGTTTAAATTAATTTAGTTATTTAAAATATTATTTTTAATTTCAATTATAATTTTAATTCTTATTTCTTAAAATTAAAAATTATAAACTTTGTTCTTCAATTACAATTAGAATTTCTATTTTTTTTCAATTCTTTATCTTTTTATGAATTTTTTTTAGGCGATTTTTATATTTTATTTAGAAATTTTTTTATTTAAATTAATTTTAATTTGAGAAATTAATTTTAAAAAATATTTCTATTTCACTTAATCTTTAAAATTTTATTTTTTTAAAATTTTAAATTTATAATTCTTATTTTTTCTGACTTTTTACAAATTTTAACTTTTTAACTTTTTAACTTTTCATCATTTTTTAACTTATTAATGTATTTCTTTTTTTATCAAAATTTAATTCAAATTTAATTTTTTTAAGTCACATTTATAAAATACCCTAAAAATAAAATTATATTTAATTTAATTTAATTTTATTCTTTTATGATATATTTTTTCTAATCTAATTTATAATTTTTATAATTTTAAATTTTAATTTTAGTTTTCTTCCATTTTTGTCTTTTTGATATTCTATTACGTATTTTTTTTTTATTTAAAATATTTCTAAAAAATTTATATTTCAATTAATTTAGTTATTTAAAAAGTAAATTTTAATTTCTATTAAAATTATAATTCTTATTTCTTAAAATTAAAAATTATAAACTTTGTTCTTCAATTACAATTATAATTTCTATTTTTTTTCAATTCTTTATGTCTTTATAAAAATTTTTTAGCCTATTTTTCATTTTGTTTTGAATATTTTTAAAATAAATTAATTTTAATTTGACAAAGTAATTTGAATGCTTATTTTTATTTCAATTAATCTCTAAAATTTTATTTCTTTTAAATTTTAAATTATAATTTTTTTTATTATTTAAATTTTTTTTTAAAATATTTTTAGGACAAGTATTTCGAATGATGTTTTTCAATTAAATTTCATATTTTTATTTCTATCATATTTCTTTCTTCTTTTTTAATTTTCTATGATAATTTTCTTTTTATTTCTTAAGATTTTTTTGGACATCTTTTAAAAAATATTTTTAATAAAAATTCTAAATTAATTTTTTTAATGAATTACAAATTCAAATCTTTATATTTTTAATTTCAATCAAAATTATAATTTTAATTTATTAATTAATTTCAAATTTTAAAAAACTAATTTTTTCATTTTTTCACGATTTTTTCCTTTTTTTGGTGGGAAAATTGGAAAACGCCATTTTGAATGGCGTTTTTAAAAATGCCATTCAAAATGGCGTTTTTAAAGACGCCATTCTAAATGGCGTTTCTTTTTTTTTTTTTTTTTTTTTTTTTTGGGACGATGCCACCGTGGAAATGTGGGGTGACGTGGAAGGGGAAAAAATGCCATTCAAAATGGCGTTTTTTTCTTTTGCATTAGTTTGGTAAATAAGTTTGATTTTGATATATTTTGATAAATAAATTTTTTTTTTTGTATTATTTTGAAAAAGGGCTCCTCCAGAATGTGCACAATAAATAGAAGAATCTCTTCTCAGTCTCCTTTGCTGGCATGTTGGGAATGATTATTAGCCCATGCGAATCTTGCATTTTTTTATTTTTTTATTTTTTTAACGATAAAGGAGACTGGAAGCATGCGAACATTGTATCAATCCAGCCATTTATTCTATTACATTTCCTTTCGTCAATCCCTACGTGCCATCTAAGTTTGTGGAATTGTCCGAGGCTCCATAATTGATAGCAATACTTGGTGTAGTCGATTAGAGCCTGGTTTAGTTATCTTGGGGTCATGCCCATTGTCAACTATGTTTTATATCTTCATAACATCAATTTGAGAAAAAGAATCCTTTTATTAAACATGTATCCGCATGCACGTTACATATGGCTTGAAGAACTTTAATAGTGAACCATAAAATGGTTAATTTGTGCTACAACACATGATGGTAACAGCCCTACCTTATTGGTTTGTGACCAGACCAAATTATGAACGATATGTGGTAAATTGGTGATGGAGATATCAGTGGACTACATAAGATATTTTGAGAATTTGTCATTTTCTTGACTCCAAACGGCTCCACATCCAATCTATCGCTCCCCTCTGAAGCCATTTTTTAGTTTTTTGGATAGTACAAGGGGGTTAGGTGAATAGAAAAGAAGAAATGTGAAATTATCCTGACATTATATATATTAAAAAATAGTACAAAAAATAAAATTAGGTGGCACTTCGCTTTCCTGCTCATTAAAAAAAAATCGATTAGTTGCTATGTTATGTCACCATTTCAGCTGAATAGATCTTCCGAATATGCTTTTTTTTTTTTTTTTTTTTTCTTGATCGATCAGATTGTTCATATTTATCTAGAATGAATACATCTAATAAAACCAAAAAAGTAACATACCCCTAAACTAAACAGAAATATTGAAATAGATAACCATAAAATTCTATTTAAGTGCTGGTCAATAAAAACCACGCTCTGCCAGTCTCCCTGTAGACACGGGCGACCAGATATGCTTTATCAAACAAATACAAGTGTTAAGAATACCAGCTGGTGCCATGCAGGAGCACCTCCATCTCCAGAGGTGGACAAACGGCGCTTCTAAACTCGTCGTCCGTCTCCAACATGCTCATCGACTTAGGAACCAGACAAATCTCCAGATCCATACTCCCTCCTCCCTCCCAACCTGGGTACGACGTCACCTTCCCGTCGAACTTGCTTGCGCTCCCGCTCCTCGCTGCCACTGCCTTCCCCCAACCGAAATCGCACCCGTACATGTCGAACCGCGGTGAGCTCCCCATCAGCACGCTAAACCGGTCGAACCCACTCTGTCGGTACACCATTGGCCGGGCCATCCACGCCATCAACCTACCCCGGATCGTGCTGTCGTTGTGGTCCGCGACGGTCCGGTTCAGCAGCCACGCGGCCCACCCGAGGCCGTGGTTCAACAGTTCGCCCACAGTCGTGGTGGCGGCGATGGGGTAGACCGAGTTGCCGAAATAGGCGGGCGACAGAGGCGGGTTCAACCGGGACCGATTCTCGGCGGCCAGCCTGCAGCTTGTCTTCTGGTCGGCCGGCAGGTTGCGGGTTCTGGTGATGGACCTCCACACGACGGCGGTAAGAGCTTGGAAAGAGGAGACGGAATTGGTGCCGCACTCTTGGTTGGCCCTGGCTTTCAGCTGGGCAATGGACCGGGCTGAGAAGTGGAAGATCTTCTCCCGGAAGGGGGGTGGAGAGAATCTCTCGATGAAGTCATGTGGGTGGGTGAAGGGTAGTTTGATGGGAGCGGTGTCGTAGCCGTCGATGAACCAGCGGTCGTGGACAGGAGGGCGAGAGAGGGGGGCGACCCCTTTGGTTCGAGCGATCTGGGCCCACGCGTTGAAGAAGTTCCAGTAGGAAGTGCCATCTCCAACGGCATGGTTGAAGGAGCATCCGATGAAGATGCCATCTGCCAGCTCTGTAAGCTGGACGGCGAGCAGAGGTTGAGTGTGGCCGTCATGGTTGATGGCACCGTCAAGGGGGAAGAAGGACTGGATGAAGGAGGGGACGTCGTCGGAGGGGGATAGCACGTCGGAGACCGTAACTTTGTCAGCAATAGCGTGGATGAATTCTGCGCCTTCTCCGTTGCAATCGATCCACCAGAAGATGCCGATCACCTTCTGGTTCTCATCATGCGCCTCTTCGGTTACGAAACGGCCGGTGAGGGGATAGAAATGGAGGAGAGTGGTCGAGAGGGAGGATTTGAGGCGGTCGATGATTTGGTCGGTGGAGAGGGAAGGCGGGAGGTTGGCGAAGAGGAGGCCCTTTTGGATGTAATGGAGGGAGAACATGGCGAGATCCCATGGCGTCAGGTGGCAGCGCTTGGGAGGGAGTGGTGGTGGTTTCACCGTGCATCTGGAGAGGTAGTGGACTGCGGGTGCAGGCGAAGACATTGCATTGGCTGGCATACAGTGTCAGCCGCCACCGCTGTTTTCTTGATGCCGTTTCTTGTTCTCTGTTTCCGTTCCTCTGCATTTGGGAATGATCCAAGTTTGCGGAATCGTCCCGGGCATCGTAATTGGCAGCCATACTTGGTGTGGTCAGGAATAGTGCTTGGTTTGGTTGTCTTGGGGTGGCATGCCAATTGGTCAACTATGTTTTATATCTTCGTTAACCTCAATTTGAGAAGAAGAATTCTTTTATTAAAGATGTACTTATTGGCATGTTACATATGGCTCGAAGAACTTTGATGGGGAACTATAAGATGGTTCTGTGCTGCAAAACATGATGGTAATGGCCGTACTTTATTGATTTGTGACATGGCCAAATTATGATAATTTGATGGCTAGAAGCCACTTTATATGCAAGGATAATTAGGTCTATTTTTTTTATTTTACTATTATAATTAGGGAGTTCGAGGTCTATCAGACTAGTCCGATTTTAGATGGGACTTCGAACTAGATCTGAAATAATTCAGACTGAATTTAGACCTGATTATAGAGCTCGTTTGTCTTTTGGATCGGATTTGGGTATACCTTTGGCCCGCTCTGGGCCCAACTCGGATCCAAATTCGAAATCTAGCTTGCAAAAGTCCGATCAAGGCCCCTCCCAGGCCTCCATATTGCATGCACCATGTGCAATTGGATTATGTCAAATCCCACAGTGGATAACATGCTACACTACCCCTTGTATTTCACTAATTTCTGATTGTGCGCTATTCACTGTGCATATGCTCTGAGATTTATCCTAGTTCACTTCGATCTAGTGCATGTAATAATTTCTTCTTCTTCAATCCTTGTTGACCCAAGCCCCCACCATCCCCAAACCTCCTCGAGGGCTCTCATCAAGAAGGCAAGATGGAGTTTGTCTGCCTAAGTAAAGACCGTGATGCCCTCCAACTCACCACTGTCGATGGCTGCTGCGCTACCATCATCATCCCCAACAACCCTAACCTCATCGATATCTCTGTCTCCGAGGGAGACGATGATAACGGCCTCTTTGTCTTCATCGATAACCTTTTCTTTTATTTCCTCACCTTCGCCAGCCCCTTCTTCTTCTTTCACAGTGCCTAGGAGGGCCCTGGAGGTGGCCCCGGGGGTTTTGACAGCCTTATGAACTTCGGTTTCTCCAAATATAAGTTCTAAGAGGTCTCAGCATCACCTTCGCCGATGTCGCTGGCACTGACCAGGCCAACCTCGAGCTCCAGAAGGTCGTCATCGTTGTCAAAGATCAAATCATCGTTGTGGTCAGAACAGGTTAGGACTTAGTTTTTTTTTTTAATTTTTAAGAGTGGAAAACCTGATTGGGCTGGCTCAATCAAGTTCGGGCCAGATTCGGGTCAGACTTGAGCTTAAATTTTTTAAAAATTTTTGGGCTTAAGCCTAGCCTGAAGCCTCAAAAAAAAGTTTCAAACTGGGCTTGGACAAGGGTATAGCCCGGCCCGACCCACTTTCAGTCCTAATTATAGTGTTATGATGGGGATGTGAGCAGACTTCATAAGATATTTTGAAAATTGCCCGCTTCTCAGCACCAAATTATTGTGCCTCCAGTTCATTGCTTCCCCACGAAGCCACTTTATTTGCAGGCAAAACTTGATACATATTTTTATTTCTATTATAGTTTTATAATGGGGATGTAAGTGGATTTTACTTCTAAGATATTTTCAAAATGAAATCATGTAAGGGTACTCAGATGGATTTCATTAAGTAAATAAAATGGGTAGCATTAAGGAGGAAAGAAAGTGTTGCTGCGAGGTTTAAAATCTCAGACAAAGAGATTAGATGAAATCATGCTAGAGAGACCGTAGCGATCTAAATCAAATCTCCTTCAAAGAAATCTGCAAGACAAGTCAAAAATCAATGGAATCTTCCAAATTTTGACACTTCGATGCTTAAGTCAGTTTGAGCCTCAAGAACAGGAGATAAAAAAATTAGAATAGAGAGCAGGAGGATTTGATGTGAAACTAAAGAGTTTGTGATTTGATGGGACTTAAAGTCCCAACGATAAAGTCTCCCTCTAGTTTGAGCTCTACTTTGAGTTTGAGACTTGAGAGTCAGAACTTATCTGAAAGATCTCCTAATCCTCTATTTATAGAGAGACTGATGAAGTCGTTAGAGAATTTGTTAGGCTGTTGGAGGAGTTTGTTAGACCGTTAGAGGTCAGCTGTAAGTGAGTTAGAGCATAACTGTATTATTAGCTAAAAATAATGTTATACTTAGCTGTATGTATCAGTTGGGGATGCATTATAGCATAGCTGTATGTGAGATCGTGGCCAATTATAGTTTAGTTATAGAGATCATGACGGGTTTTAACAGGATGACTGTGGCCGTCAATATAATAGTTCACCTCGATAAAATATCAGGATGAATTCAGGTATCATATGAAATCCTGAATATCTTGGATATATATAATACTTTACTTCAGGTCGGCATTCATATGAGCTTAAATGAGTCAAATTGGCATATATATGAGTTGATCATAATACTTTACCAAAAGTCAATTTAGGTAGCTTAGGTTGATGTTTATATGAGCTGAAATGAGTCAGATCAGCATTTAGCCTCCAATTCAGGTCGGCATTCAGCTTACAATTCAGGTCGGCTTTTTATGAGCTCAGCCTCCAAGTCAGATCAACTTCCTTATGAGCTCAGCCTCCGATTCAGATCGACTTCCCTATGAGCTCGATCTTTTGTTTAGATTGACTTTATATGAACTCAGCCTCCTAAGTCAGGTCGACTTATTTATGAGCTCAGTCTTCGATTCAGATCGGCTTCCTTATAAGCTCAACTTCTTATTCAGATCGGTTTTATATGAACTCAGCCTCCAATTTAGGTCAGCTTTTTTATGAGCTCAGCCTATTATTCAGATCAGCTTTATATAAACTCAGCATGCAATTCAGATCAGCTTTCTTCTGAGCTGAGGTGGGATAACCCCCACAATAGAAGGTAAATAACAAGAACATGGAAATGTGCAGGGATGAGAAATGGAAGAGCGACGAGAACATTCTTTGGATTGTAGAAATGCACTGATTTACCTGGTCTGAGGCTATTGGGACCAAAATTCGGTAACCAAACATTATATGATAATTTAATTGTACAACCTCAAACATATAGTGTTATGGATCTCATGTGACATACTTTCAACAAAAATATCATTTCTTTATTATCAAAACAAAAAATTATGACAGTTGTGATAGAAAAAAGATATTATAATTCATATGTCTAAACTGTCACCATGGAACTTCGAGATCAAGTTGGGGTCGATAGGACAAAGATAAAGCTAAGAAGGAGAAAGTTGCCATTGCTCCTTAGTTGGTCGTGGCACCTGAAGCAAAGTCGTCTTATTGGAGTTTTTCTGGTGGAGAATCTTTCAATGCTTTAATTAATCGAAATTCAAAGAATAGTGGAAGAAAAAAAGAGGAATAAAAGAGAATGAAAGCTGTAGAATGAGTATCCAGAGATTTATCTAAGGATCTCCTGCCTTCTTCTATTTATAGAGAGAGATTGGTAGCTGTTATTACGATGAGCAGGACACATAGTGACTACATAGCAACGGCTAATTCATGAATTAAATAAATCATAATGACCATTTACATGCTAGCTCTTACGATTATGACTATTTTAATCATGCGATAATAGCTATCGGTAAGGCTGCGAACGGGTTAGATTGATGCATGGCCTGATCCAACCCTCTTAGACCTGATTCGATATATTTTAAAAGACTTGTGAGGCCAGGTTAGATTTTAAAATTAGAGCTGTTTCATTTTTTGGACTGGGTCTAGATTTATTGAATGCAGTTCTGATTTGATTAGATCCGATCAGTTTGATTTATATGTCCATTTTAGATCTTCTATTTTATGATTCGACCCAATCCGAATCCAGTATGCCATTGAGATACAAACCTATTTAAGCCTTTAAATTATGATTTAAAACTTGAATAAGCAATGCCTTTAAATATAGGTTTAAAATATATATCCTAATTTATTTCTCGAGCAATATTTTTTATTATCTATATTGTATAATTAATAGTAACTAACTATGTGGCAATTAAAATATAGTTGGCTATATATATTTGATGTGGATCCGATCCAAATCTAAATTTTTAAGGTTGGAGCCGAGGTTATATATGGATCTTGATCTAACTCGAATAATTTGTTGGATCAAAAATTTTTGCCATGAACCTAATTTGGCCAACCAATCTTATATTTCGGTCGAATCTGGATCTAATATTAGAAACTCATTAAAGAATCAAATTTGGTCTGGATCACTTATGATCCAGTTTGACTCAAGCCATTTGCATAACATTCGTGGGCCTACATGATCATGCTTGCAGATCATCTATGTTCAAGATGATGATGTCTGACATACCAAGGTGGTTTTTCTTCGGCCATTATCAAGGTGAGTCCAACTATCCTCTATACCATAAACTCATCTATTTTGTCATTTAAATACTTTCAATCCATTCTGATCTTCTTGATATGAAGCTGCGCCACTTCAATTTCATTGGCTAGAATAGAGAAATGCCCTCCGATATCAAGCGTTGACGCCCTAAAATTCTCAGGATCTAGTCAACGGGCCAATGCTCTTACTGTGCCATCTCCTTTTTCCGAAGAAGTTCCAACTCCTACGCAATGGATGACGCATTTCGAAGTGTTTAGCTTTTAGTTTATTTATCTTGACTCGGTCTTTTCTTACGCCCCTTTTCTTACCCCCTTCACCCACCCACCGCACCACCTGCCATGTGCCCGTCTTCCTTGCTAGAAATGAAGGAATGACCAAACGTAGTTGGAAAATTCACCTTTATTAGTTCTGCAATACGATTGGGTGGCACTCCGCTTTCCTTACCATTAAAAAAAAGAAAAAGTTCCTTTATTAGTGGTTACCTTGTGTCATTCTTACAAGCTAAAGGAACCCTCCGATCCCTATCAAACGAGGGAAGTCTTGGCTATGCTTTTGTTTTTTTGTGTTTACTGGATTATTCATTCCTATGTAATATGAATTTATTTAATAAAATCAAAAAATAATATTTTTGATGCAACTAACCGATCTCTAGCCACGTGACAACATTAAGAAAGATGATCTGAAAATATATTGGTTAAAGCCGACTTCAGAATCAAATCGGCAATTTATCAATCTGGTTTAGTTTTTAGCTTGACTGCATACCAATCTGAACTCATCTGGATTGGCCTTCGATGGATCATTGTGATCCGTTCAGTCATCTATCGATCTACTATTAGGATGTTGGTTTTGTACCGATGCTATCTAAGAATCACATACTACAAATCAGTTACTTTACAGCTTTGCTATATCTATCTTCCAGCTATATTACAGCTAATCTCTATGTGAATGAACAATCCATGATCTTCATATAGTTGGCCATTCTATTATAACAAATTAATGACCTAACAAATTCTTAATGGCCAAACAAACTCTTCTAATGGTCTGAGCAAAGCCTTCTCTATATAAAGAGGGATGTGGTACTTTTCGAAGAGAAGGTCATAATACACAGAGCTCAGATTTTACTGAACTCTTTTTTTTACTGAAGAAAACTCCGAATCTTCACTTTTTTATTCAAAATCATTCTTTCTGCTTTCAATTTTTTCATTTTTCACTGTCCGTTTTTCAGATTTTGGCTGACTTAAATATCGAAAGATTCTAAATCGAAAAATATCCATCGATTTTAGGACTTTTTTTGTTGGATTATTCGTGATCTTCACCAACTCAACTCTTAACAGCTCTCCAGCTCGATTTCCGATCTTGTCATTTTTCTTCTGAAGCCTTGTAGCAACAAATGTATCTTTAAATCAAACTGTAACAGTAGAGCAAAATATCCATAAGATTCTATTAGAGTATTCAGCAAAAAGAGTGATGCTTTATTTGTCCGTATAAACATAAGACACTAGATAGGCCTTATTAAATAAGTACAAATTGAAAACTACTAATTATTGCCTCGCATTAGCACCTCTAGCTCCAACAAAAGACAAACAGTGCACCTAAACTCTTTATCTTGCGACGAGCAAGACATGCAACAACCATACATCAATGGTTATAGTTAAATGAGCCATAATGGCTATCTACATGCTCCTGTGATTACCACCATTTTAATCATATAATAATGGCTCTGGGCGTAGCCACGGTTGACATTCTCAGGGTGGCACGATCAGGTTTTCGGGTCATCCGTATCCGGATGATAAGGTCGGACACGCTGAGATGGTTTTTCTTTGGATATTATCAGTCGATATATTCTCCATATCATAAACTAATTCATTTTGCCATTTAAATACGTCCAATCCGTTCCGATCTTCTTGATACGAAGCCACCGCTTCAGTAACATGAGCTGGAATATATAAAGAAATGGCCTCCGAGGTCAAGCGTTAAGGCCCTAAAATCCTCAGGATCTAGCCAACTGGGCAATGCTCTTACTGTCCCATCTATTTTTTTCTGAAGAAGTTCCAAGTCCTTGTATTTGATGATGCTTTTCCAAAGTATTTAAATTTTAATTTATTTATCGTGATCAGACCTTTTCCTAGCCCCTTCACCTACCCACTCCACATCTTTTCTTACCCCGTTCGCCCACCCACCCCACCGCATGCTCCTCGCCGTCTTTCTATCTTGAAACGGAGAAATGACAGCCACTAAAGTGGCATTCCAGTGAAATGAATCTTTTCTTTCAACGAAATGATCCAGATTCAAATTTCGATAGATATCAAACTATGATTAAATATCCGAATATGAATGACTATGAATAGAGTGTATCTTAATGCTTCAGACACGACGTCTGAAAGTGATATCTGATCCATTGATCCTAAGTGGTATTGAGATAATATATTCATCTGTTGGGTTCATCCATATGATAGAGAGGAGGTCGTCCATTCATCCAAATTCGATCCCGAATCGAATATTTTTTGATGAAGTTTGGAATCTTATGATCTCGTTCAGAGAAAGTAATCGCTTCCTTCAACTCTCATTTTTTTATAAAAAAATAAAAAAATAGCTAAATGTAAGTGGCAAATCTTACTTTATTAGTTCTGCAGTAAAATTGGATGGCACTATGCTTTCTTTGTCATTTAAAAAAAAAAATCTTTTATTAGTAGTTACCTTGCGTCACCGTTACCAGCTGAAGGGAACCCTCAAATACCTTTTTTATTTTCTATTTTTTGGTAAAGATTGGTCGGATGATTCTTACTTTCCTAATTCCAACAAAATAAAAAAATAATATATGTCTAAACTAAACAAGGACACTAGAATAAGATATTCAGATTTCATTATAGAGCTCGGCAACATAAGCGATGTGAATCACTGAGAATGCTTAATTAAGCAAGTACAACTTTAAGAGTACTAGTTGTTGGCTCGCACTAGCACCTCCGGTTCCAACGGAGGGCAAACGACGCTCATAAACTCCTCGTCCGATTCCAGCGCGCTCATCGACTCGGGAACCAAGCAAACCTCCAGATCCACGCTCCCCACTCCCTCCCAGCCTAGGTACGACGTCACCTTCCCGTCGAACTTGTTTGCGCTCCCGCTCCGCCCCGCCACAGGCTTCCCCCACCCGAAGTCGCACCCGTACAGGTCGAATCGCGGCGAGCTCCCCATCATCACGCTGAACGGATCGAACAAACTCTGTGGGTACACCACTGGCCGGGCCATCCACGCCATCAACCTACCCCGGATCGTGCTGTCGTTGTGGTCCGCGACGGTCCGGTTCAGAAGCCACGCGGCCCACCCGAGGTCGTGGTTCAATAGTTCGCCCACAGTCGTAGTGCCAATGATGGGGTAGATCGAGTTGCCGAAATAGTCCGGCGAGAGGGGTGGGCTCAACCGCCCCCGGTTCTGGGCGGCCAGCCTGCAGCTTGTCTTCTGGTCGGCCGACAGGTTGCGGGTTCTGGTGATTGACCTCCACACGAGGGCGGAAAGAGCTTGGTGAGAGGAGATGGAGTTGGTGCCGCACTCTTGGTTGGCCTTGGCTTTCAGCCGGGCAATGGACTGGACTGAGAAGTGGAAGATCTTCTCCCGGAGGGGAGGTGGAGAGAAACTCTCGATGAAGTCATCTGGGTGGGTGAAGGGTAGTTTGATGGGAGCGGTGTCAGAGCCGTCGATGAACCAGCGGTCGTGGACAGGAGGGCGAGAGAGGGGGGCGACTCCTTTCGTTCGAGCAATCTGGGCCCATGCGTTGAAAAAGTTCCAGTAGGAAGTCCCGTCTCCAACGGCATGGTTGAAGGAGCATCCGATGAAGATGCCGTCCGCGAGCTCTGTGAGCTGGATGGAGAGCAGAGGTTGAGTGTGGCCGTCATGGTTGATGGCACCGTCAAGGGGGAAGAAGGATCGGATAAAGGAGGGGACGTCGTCGGAGGGTGAAAGCACGTCGGAGACTGTAATTTTGTCAGCAATGGCGTGGATGAATTCGGCGCCTTCTCCGTTGCAATCGATGGACAAGAAGAGGCCCGTCACCTTCTGGTTCTCATCATGCGCCTCTTCGGTTACGAAACGGCCGGCGAGAGGATAGAAATGGAGGAGGGCGGTGGAGAGGGAGGATTTGAGGCGGTCGATGATTTGGTCGGTGGAGAGGGAAGGCGGGAGGTTGGCGAAGAGGAGGCCCTTTTGGATGTAATGGACGGAGAACATGGCGAGATCCCATGGCGTCAGGTGGCAGCGCTTGGGAGGGAGTGGTGGGGGTTTCACTGTGCATCTGGAGAGGTGGTGGATTGGAGGTGCAGGCGAAGGCATTATGTTAGCTAACCTGAAGTGCCGGCCGCCGCTGCTATTTTCTCAACGCAGTTTCTGGTCCTGTGTTTCTCTTGTCCTCCAGTCCTTCATATAAATAATATCCTCAGCCAAACGCTGACGCCGGTTCACATGCTTGGATCTCGGATCACGTTTGTGGGTTTCGGAATGGTTGGTGGACTAGACGTGGTTTTTCTGTGATTTTTATCTAAATAATTTATATTGCATACCAAACTAATTAAAAAAAAAAAACTTAGTAGACCTAGTCCTCGTATAGTACAGATAAAGCCAATAAAAAGGTGCCTCGCGGATATTTTGAACCGAAAAATTTTACAACTACCTCAATAACGGTATGTTGAAATGATTAAATAGCAATGTATCAAGATAATTATAAATTTTCTTAATTTAAAATATTGATGCGGTATTTTTCTATTTGTTTTGCCTACAGTAGATAAAGTAGACTAAGTCTACTCGCTGCACTTTTCCAACTCACTCGGCTTAACAAAGTGTTGAGATTAGATGTTTCGAGATTTGATTTATACTGAGCCCACAGCAAGATTCAGAATGACGAACGGAGTCCAACGAGCCTAAAAATAGTCCAAACAGAGTTCAGACGGTGAAGATACGCACAAAAAAAGCTTGGAGCAGATGGCACGGTGCACCAAGCGACGGAGGCCGGCTGCGGTGCAGCAGAGCCTGGTGGACGCACACGCGCGGGCCGGCCCAGCGCATGCATAGGCGCCCAGCCCAGCACCCTAAGCGGTCCACCGTGGACCGCAGGGTGTTGGGTGGTCCATAGAGGCCACGTGGATTGATCGCGCTGTTTGGGGGTGTTTGTGCGCGATCTGACGGTTTAGATCGCATGCAATCGCGATCGGATGGTTGGAACTCAATCCGGACATGATCAGACTTGATTCGACGCTGTAGTGCACGATCGGACAGCTCTGATGCGAGCCGATCACGATCGGACGGCCACGAATGGTTCTAGGGTTGATTGGGACTCAATATTCCTAGTGTAACAGTGTTTTTGAGATTTTGGAGCCTATATAGCTCCAATTGACTAGTCGTTTGTTGCGTTGTATAGCTGGTGATATCTTGGAGGTGCAGAAAGGCTTCAAGAGAGATTTCAGAGAGCTTTTGTGAGGATTTTGGAGCTTCTTATTAAGAGTCTTTTGTACAAAAGTTGAGTGGTGAGTTTCTCTTGTATTGATTATGTTTTATTTTCTCATAGTGAAGTTTACACGCCCCGTGGAGATAGGCTTGAGGCCGATCCATATATTTATATTGTGTTTCTTGTGTTGTTTCTTTTTTCTTCTTACTGCATCATATGGTACCGGATCCTGCACAACAATTGGTATTAGAGCAAGGTGGTACCAGAGCATAGGTTACGATGGTAGTGATCAAGATAAAAGATGGAGAAGACAAGTACAATCAAGATGAAGATCAACATATTTGATGAAAAGAGCAATTTCTCCTTGTGGCAGGCAAGGGTGAAGGACGTGCTCATCTAGCAAGGATTGATCGATGCTCTCTTGTATGAAGAGAAGCCGACTACCATGGAGATGCAGGATTGGAGGCAGCTCCAGATGCAGGCGATGAGTACGATCCATTTGTACCTAGCAGATGAGGTGGTGATCCATGTGCTTGACGAGCTTCCCTGACAGTGTTGTAGTCAAAGCTCGAGAAGTTGTACATAGCAAAATCTCTCACCAATACTCTTTTCCTCTGTAAGCAGTTCTACTAGCTGCGGATGACTGAAGGACAGAGTGTGTAGGAGCATCTCAGCCACTTTCAAAAAATTCTCACCGACCTCAACATTGGCGAGAAAGTTGAGGAGAAGACCAGGGCGCTGGTTTTGCTAGCATCACTTTCTCCTTCGTATGAGTCCTTGATAATTGCTCTTCGAGTGGGGAAGAGCACCATCAAGATAGATGAGATCACCGCGGTGATTCTTCAAAATGAGGTTCTCAGAAAAAAAAATCCAGTTTCGAGCTCAGGTGGTAGCTCAGCTTTGGTGATTTCTAGAGGAGTAGGAGGCGGTAGACGAAGCGACAAGAGACATAACGAGGGCAGTCCAAGTCTAGGATAAGGGACTTGAGCAAGACTAGATATTATCGGTGTGATGAGTTGGGGCATCTAGCCAGAGATTGCCCTCAACTCAAGGATTGGACAAGGACTACTGCAGCGACGATTAGTAGCACGTCAGAAGATGATGTCCTAGAGATATCTGAGGAGATATCTACTTCTTCCCAGCAGTGAATTTTAGATTCTGCATGCACCTATCTTGTATGTTGCAAAGAGGAGCAATTTGACTCCCTGGAGAGCAGTAAGGGCACTGTTTATCTGCTGGATGGATTGAGCTGTGCGATCAGAGGTATCGGGACAGTCAACTGGAGGATACATGATGGTGTAGTGAAGAGATTGGAGGAGGTCTGATACATATCCGATTTCAGACGGAATCTTATCTCACTGAGCAGACTGGATTCAAGAGATTACAGGATGGTAGCTGGTGGAGGAATTCTGAAGGTGTTGCGCGGTGATAGGATTATTCTAGAGGAGAAGAAGAGGATGAGAGGACATTACTACCTGACGGGGAGCCCAGTGTACGGTGGAGCTTCAGGAGCCAGGAGAAGCTCAGAGCGAGATGGAGCTTCAAGTGGAGGTGGATCAAGCACTAGACAGGAGACTCGAGAGGATGATAGGCGATGTCGCAGAGTGAAGTTCTTATTGCCCTAGGAGACTTCTTCGAGTAGGTCTTTGGTCAGAGTGGACACAGTCCATGACGGAGGTGGGATCGAGCAGCTTGGCTCGACTTCCATATTTGCCCATCCATGAGACAGCAGGCATGCCCTAGGGCATGGGGGCGAGATAGATCATAGGCTCTCAGAGATAGGTAGAGATCGAATATTGAGTCGAGATAGAGATTGTTAAGATTTAATATCTCGAGATTCAATCCACATTGAGCTTACAGCAAGGTTCAAGACAACGAACGAAACCCAACGAGTCCAAAAACAGTTCAAATAGAGTCCAGACAGTGAAGATACACGTGAAAGAAGCTCGAAGCAGGTGGCATGGTGCATGAGGCGGCGGATGCCGTCGGCGGGCCAGTGGAGACCCACGGTGGTGCAGCCGGGCCCGACAGACGTGCGCGCGCACAAGCATGCATGGCCCAGTGCACGGGCAGGCCCAGCATGGGCGCGGGCCGGCCCACCGCATGCGCGGGCACCCAGGCCAGCACCTTGCGCGGTCTACCATGGATCGTAGGTGCTGGGCGGTCCATAGAGGCTGCGTGGACCGATCATGAAGCCTACGTGCGGTCCAGGGGTGTTTGTACATGATCTGACAGTTCAGATTGTGTGCTATTGCGATCGGATGGCTGGAACTCAATCCGAACGTGATTAGGCTTCATCTGAGGCTGTAGTGTGCGAACGGACGGCTCTGATACGAGCCGATCACGATCGAACGGCCACGGATGGTTCTAGAATTAATTGTGACTTAGTATTCCTAGTGTAACAATATTTTTGAGATTCTAGAGCCTATATTGCTCCGATTAACGAGCCGTTTGTTGCGTTGGATAGCTGGTGACGTCTTAGAGGTGCAGAAAGGCTTCAAGAGAGATTTCAGAAAGTTTTTGAGAGGATTTTGAAGCTTCTTGTTGAGAGACTTTTGTACAAAGATTGAATGATGAGTTTCTCTTGCATTGGTTGTATTTTATTCTCTCATAGTAAAACTTGCACGCCTCTGCAGAGGTAGACTTGAGGCCGATCCACATATTTGTATTATGTTTTTTGTTTTGTTTCTTTTTCTTTCCTATTATATCGTATGGTACCAAATTCTGTACAACAGAGAGAGAGAGAGCGCGCCAAAACTCACTACTCTCAACCTACGTGGTCAAGAGAGGATGAGGTAAGTTGTACCTATCTTGGACTTCAAAAAAATAAAATAAAATAAAATAAAACAAGAAACAAACGGCTGTTCCGTCTGAAATTTTCGAACGAGTTGGCTACGTGAACCACGTTCTACCTACATACAAATTATTTCTCTTCAATTTGGATGCCTCTGATGCAAACCCACGAATTCTCGTAATAAGAACCAGAAAACTGAAGGAAGCAACTTTGGCGTCCGGGTCTTCCACGGAGAGATGAAGACTGGCACTGCCTTTCAAAGCTTCGCCAAATTGCTTGGTCAACCCGCAACTAAAATGCCGGCCATCCGGCACAGGAGCGTGGTAGGGTCGGGTGCGGTTACTCCGAAGCTTCCTACTTTGTGCGCGGTGGGTTGCCTCAGCGAACGGTCGTTCTTGCAATCGCTGGTCTGGTGCTTTCTGCAACTTGGACCCGGACAATGAGAGTTGGTGTCTAAATGTTCTCCAGCCAACAAGGTCTTGCACGACTTGGCCAAGGTCTTCAACCTTGAGTTTTGTTTGGTAAAAAATACTCATATTCTAGTATACATATACTAATAGTAAAAAAGGCATAATTAGCCAGTATCATTTGGTATCCAGGTTAAGTGTATGGAGCACCCATCCACCACCACGCACAATGAATGACGAACCTGCATTGGCGCCGAAAGTTTTGCTGATTACTAAATTGTTGGAATTGATCGTGCCTGCACCAAAAAAAAATATATATATATAAAAATCAAGCAGTACTACATACAAATCATCAAAAGAAATGTACATAGTTGAGTAAATGCTAATTTTGCCTTTATCAAATAAAATAATAATAATAATAATTTTGCCACTGCTGTGGTTTTCACCTGTACTTGCCATAAACATTTTTTTGAAAAAAAAATTTCAATAGTGTATTTGAGATTTGTTTTGCATGATTTCCAGACACATAAATAAAAAGAACGGTCCATATTATACCTGTTCAGTAATTTCATGGTCACAAGATGGAATACTTTATTTGGATTGAAACATGGGAAAAATGAAGTCCTCTTAGGGCAAGAAGCCGAATAACTTTTATCTTGTTGTTTGATGATTCTGAAATTCTTTTTGGATTTGCTATGTTAGCCAACTCCTTGCTTGGTGGGCTCTGCTGTTCTGATTTTCAAGAGAACAATCATAGATTGCTCGGCTGCTTTCTTTAATAAAAAAGAGAAGCAAAAGAAATCAGAGCATCTGCTTTGACCGCACTATCATGTATTGATAACAAAATATCTTTAATTACAGATTGCAGCTCTTTCAATTTTGCTGGATTTCTCTTGCACCTCCCCACTGGGATATTCATGTCACATCCCGACCTGAGGGCCGAGCTAACCACATGACAGATAGCCGCACATCCCTAAGATCTAATCTCATAGAATATACAAGATATATCCTTTCATTTGTATGTATTCATGTCAATCCAAACTCAAATTATGGTAATAAAAAATAATTAATTTAAATTTATAAAAAAATTAATCCAGAACTACTAAATAATAATGAATAAGTTTAATCAATTTTTTCAAAGAACAAGTAATCAAAATCTTTTTGTTCTTTAAGCTCTTCACTGCTCGATCCTTAACCCCATTTGCTCTATTGCATCTGAAAAAAAATTAGTTTAGATGTGATCAACTTTATGGGCCCGATAAGTTATCAAAATTTTTAATTCAGTTAAATATTTTGTACTTCAAATATAAATTTTCAGTTTACATAATTTTCTATAAAAACTAGCTAATAACCTCATACGTTGCATGGAATATGATTTTTTTAAAATAATATTTAATTTTATTATCTATTTTATTATATTTATTCTATATACATTTTAAAAATATCTTCTAAGTGATGCAATTAATATTTTTTATAATTTTTAAAATAATAATTATTATATTATATTAATAATATATATATAATTGATTTTTTTATTACTTTTTCATATATCATCCATAGTATCAAAAATTAAACATTATAAGAAGCCTTTATATTATTATATTAATTTTATAGCATTAATGTATATTTGGTAATTATCTTATTTTCTCAAAATTACACTAATATTTATGAATAAGGATTAGATAATGTACATATAATATTTCTACATATGAGAAAATTGTAAAATATGAAAAAGTGATATTATAAAGCTTTATCATGATATTAGAAGAACAAATTATTTTTTTATATAATATAAGAGGACTGATGGAATTTACTTGTATTCGATTACATTTTTATACTTGAATTGCTCAAACCAATTTTCATCCACTCCATAGGCTCCATTTCCTATAATTTTTTCAAAAAGAAATCATAAAATTGAAGAAGTGGATTTTATTGAAATGATGGATGGATGATCTCCTTTTCTTCTCATGATACTGATTCATGAAAAGAAAATAAATTTAGGATCTTTTATATTGATAAACAAATGAATCAATTTTGAAGATTAAAATAAAAAAAAAAAATGATCTATTGATAGTATAGACCTTTTTATCATAGATGGCAGTTGATCATGGAATTCTTTATCTTTTGTGCTATGACTAATATTCCTATAAAGTGAATAAATACATCAATCATCACCCTAATAAAATAAAAAAAAAGAAGGTATTTAATAATTATTTTTAAATAAAATTCTAAATAAATATATTTTTTGAAAATAATTATTTATATATATGATGAAAATATAATCCATTTAGATAGCATGCTGTTCGATTCTATTTAATTAGTTGTCATATTTTTTAATAAAAATAGTATGATTGTCATCATAGCTCAAAATGATAGGAATTAGAAACGCTAGAACAGTATATCAAACTTTAGAAAAAAAAGAGACATGTTAAAGGGATGATTTGAGTTGGAAATTATGTGATCAAGTTGATAAAGACCTTTAGATAGGTGGGCCGTCTCCGGCAAACGAATTCACTTATTATTATTATTTTTTATTTTTATCATTTAAATTAGAAATATATATGATGCAACGTTGTTTTCATTCACGATGGATTGAGAAAAAGATTGTTTGGGTGTAAAATGAATATTATTAATACTGATCATTTAATGTTTCTTGTTCAAAATAGGTGGGCCTCTCTGGGCTCGTTGACATGGGGAGTGGGAAAGATCACGGAAGGAGTGAGAAATTATTGCTTGGACCACACCCAAGTAGACCACCCACATCCCATAGTGGATAACATGCCACATTAACCTTTGTATGTCACGAATTCCTGATTGCGCGTCACCCACCGTGCACGTGCTCTTTGTGCTGGTCTACTTGGATGTGGTCATGGCAATAATTTCTCCGCAGAAGTAGGGAAGGGTAGGTGGTTGGAGCGTGCAACGAGGAACTGGTGAAACACAAGGGGTAGTGCGGCGTGTTGTTGGGATTTGACGCGGTCCAAGCACACGGACGGTCGATGCGCTTTTAAACGGTCCCACGCGGTATTTTTCTGAAGTTCGACGATTTTTACGTGTGAAATGGTGGCCCCACTAATGTAGATATCTTTATTTTAATATGTATATTAAATTAAAATTATATATGTTGTAACATTAATTTTATTGATGATGGAGAGAGAAAAAGACTGCTTGGGTATAAAATGAATATTATTAATATCAATCATTTAATATTTCTCATTTAGAAAAGGTAGGCCTCTCTAGCCCCATTGACGCATGGAGTGGGAAGGAACCCCGGGGGGACCAGAGAAGGGTAGGTACTTGGAGGGCGCAATGGGGAATTGGTCAAATGCAAAGTGCAGCATGGGTGTTATTGAGATTTGATGTAGTCCATGCGCACGGACGATCGAACTTTTTCAGGGTGGCATGATTTTTATATGCCAAACGAAGATCCTATCAATACAAAAATTTTTATTTTAATATATATATATATATATTAATAAGTATCTGAAATATATCATATCTATCGATATATATTTCAAAATATGTATTTGATCAAAATAAATTTTCAAATGATCAAAGATCGGCCATCCACTTTCACTCTTTTAATCTTCTTAGCTATAGTCATGAATGGCCGGTGGTTAGTCTAAAAGAGACTAGATTCTGATTATAATATGCCGTCCATTGATCATGCACAAATAATCATCCCAATAGAGATATGAAAGAAAAATTAGCTCTAATATCATATGAAGAAATATGCTTCTATCAATATATACCAGCGATCAGCCTCATTTGGCTCGATCTAAAAGGATTCCTAACTACAACATACCGTTAGTCGGCATACGCAAGTGATCGCCCCATTAGAGGTACAAAAAGAGACTAGATCTTGAATTCATGTTATCATAGTTGGGCTAAAGGGTAGTGGAACCAATACCTAATATATTTTTTGATGCAATGAAATACAATTCATATCCAAATATATCATGTAAATTTGATCTAATATTTTACAAAGCATTTTTCATGCAGAGCATATAAGATACTTAATTTAAATAGAATATCATCATAATAGATAAATTTTCAAATCAGATCATATGCATGATAAAATACACTAAGAGTAGAGGTAACTTACAATTTTTATCATAGAATTTTGCAAAACTCACTAATTAGAAAAAATCGATTAAAACCTGAATGTAAAGGATTTGGTTGTGATCACACTTCCTCGTTAACTAGATCCGAGTTCCAATTTGGTCAAATTAAAATTTCTAAATTAAATTTAATTCATAAAAAAAAAAAAAGAAAAAGCTAGGCTTGATTGAGGTCAATCAATGGAGATAGAAGGGAGAGAGACTCAATTTGAGTTCTATCGAAGTCATGGTTTGATCTATTGATGATCATGATATCTAGTGCATGAGTCAGATAAGGGAGAATCACAAGAACTCATAAGAAATAATAAATAAGAAAAATAGGAAGAAAAGGAAGGAAATTAGAAGAAGTTAAGAAGAAGAAAATAAAAATGGGAGGATAAAGAGAAGGAAAAGGAGAGAAGATGGAAGAGAGAGGCTTGGTGGCTGTGAGGTCGTAGCAGCAGGGTGCGTCATTGGCCAGCCAAGGTGGCCGGCGATGGTGGTGGCCAATAGAAATAGCCGAACCCCAAACGAAAGATATGGGGGAAACTAGCACCCACTCCACTGAAGATCGAAAGGATTGGGCTCCATTTGAGGGGAAGTGGAAGAGGATGAGGGAAGGAGGATCACTAGTGAGCAACAAAGATGATGGATCTCGATCGATGTTAGTGGATTCCAGTGATTCAAGGTGGCACAATTGGACTGAAAAATAGAGCGATGCTGGGATTTCGGAGAGAGGAGGTTTTGGGTGCCAATATTTTCTTATGATGGCACGATGGCCATCGCATCGAAAATGAGAAAGAAGAAAAGTGATGAGGCGAGGAGAGATTTTGGTGGTGAATCAAATGGAGGGGGGTGGGGTTTAAATTGAATGGGTTCGAAAGGATAAGGTCAGCCTAATGCCGATCATTCGCTGGTTGGAGTGGCCGTTAGGGTTGTTCGCACCGACTCACAACTCTGCACTTGCCACTGGTAAGTGAGCTTATCCCTTATGACAGGAGATGGGGCAGGGGATCGGGATTCTGCTGTTCCAGTCTCCAATCCTTCATCTTTTTTTCTTTTGATTCAGGCTGGAGTCGGTTGGGCTTGCTGACTTTGGTTTAGGTAGCCCAATTTGGGCCGGTCCTCACAGTTTGGGAGCTTTGCAACTTCTCCTTCTGATATGGCACTCATTCTATTGCACTGTATTTCGCAGCTACACCAATGCAAGTTTCATGTATTCTCTTCAGCATTTATTTGTTATTATCCGATACTTTGTGATTCCACTCTTTCCTTTTTGCCCAAGCGTTCTTCCTGTCAATATCTTGCATATTTCTATGCCCACAAGTGCCAAGGTTCTGCTCAAATGCTGCCGTGTTTTTCTTCATCTCTGCTTTGCCCAGCAACGGCTACACTTTCCCCGTTATCTGAGCTTCTCCCAGAAACAGATCAAAGCGCAAGTCATCTAATTCCTGCTGTGTTCTACTCATATGTTGCTTCAATACTTCTTACATGCTATTATGGCTCTCTTTCCTTTTTGCACAGGTGTTGTTCTTAATATCTTGCACATTTCTATAGCTACATCGGTCAATGTTCTTCTCAAATGCCGCTATGTTTTCTTCATCCCTGCTTCATCAAGCAACAAATACGCTTCCTCTCTTATTCGACCTTCTCTTGGGAAAAAATCAAGGAGCAAGTCATCCATTTTCATCTGTGGTTTACTCAAATGTTGCTCTAATACTGCTTAAATGTTGCTATGTTCTGTTTTTATCTGTCCTCTATGTAATGGCACCTCGTGTACCCATCTATGTAATCGGCTTTTTTCATGTGCACTGCAACTTATCCAGGTCTTGTATAGGTTTGTTGTCTTTTATACTCTTTTCATGTAACAAACTTGATTTCATTTTAATATAGCCTCTGGCTCCTTTTCTTAACAAAATAAATAAATAAACAAATTAAACACATGGTAATGCTGTAGTCGATGATGTAGAGTCAAACTTTGCCAAATTTTCGAAATAATTTGAGCAGCTGCAGACAGGTATAATGAAGCCTATAAGGAGCCCTCACATACTTGGGCTACATTGTGCTCTCCAAGAAATCAGAACAAATCCACTCCAATGTTGGTCGATGTAATATTTGACGCACTGAAATTTGAAGTTCTTAAGAGCCTTTTAGTTCTTAATGCTTCGAATGTTTCATTTTTTTCCTTTTTGACTTAACCACTTCGGGTTTGCTCTTCTGTTGGGGTTTCATGGTTTCATGCATGCAAAACTTTTCAAAATAAGTACGCAGCAGAAATTAAAACTTCAGATTAAATCTAATTTAATTTAAGCATGCATAAGATCAAATCTTAAAACGATAAAATAAGATCTACATATGTGAGATATAATTCAGATATAGAAATTAAATAGTGAAGAATAAATAGAGAAGATCTAATCTTCATATCTTGACGTGGATCGATCTACACCATGAATCGATAATCGTGGATATCTTTTAAAGGTTCCTTGAAATCGTACCAACGTTCGATCTTTACGGATATCCACACGAGACCTCAATCTGATCAGAAGCTTCTTGATCTCATCGGGGTGCTAGCTCCCTTGCAGAAATCGTATCTTGTTGGTTGAAAAACTCTTCTTTTCTCTCAAGATCCTCTTAGAAAAGAAGAGAATAGGAGAATGAAGATCTCTACGCTAGAGATCATGAGAAGGATACTTTTTTCTCTATCTTTCTAAAATTCATGCACAAAATCTCAACGCTAGAGATCTAAGAAAATATTTTCAACTCTTAGACAAAGGGAAGAGAAAAATTCATGTCCAAAATTTGGACCAAAGAGGGAGAGAGAAGACCCAAACAACCAACTTTTGGTTGTTTGTAAGAAAGAAGGGATAAGGGCCAACAAACCTCACGCCTAGCCCCTTGTTGCTGCATCTCTCTTCTCCAAGATTTTTCATTCACACCATCTTCTCTTTTGGTGTCCAAAATCTGATCTATATCAGGTTAATTGCCGCCCCACTCTTATCCCTCGTTTAAATAGGTTTATGTTAGGGTTTTAGTTAAGAGTCCACATATCCTTGGACTCTTAAGTCATGCCGCCAACCTTCTTTTTGCGCCAATATATCCTACGAAAATAAGGATTAGCATGAACTCCTTTCACGCTAATCTTCCTCACGGTCATGAAGAAAAATAGGTGCTAAATATTAAGTGGGCATGGGGCTTCCTTATGGTGCAAGGAGAGATAGAGTCTTAATCACTTGAGACTCCTCTTTAGTAGTTGATTTAAACTAAATAAAATTTTAATTAATCTTAATCGAATTAAAAATTGATTAGACCTAAATAGATTGAAATTCTAATCTAATTGGGAGCCCAAACTATTTAGATTAAAATCTAATCCAATTAAAAATTAGATGGCAGCTAAATCTTAATCAAATTAGAAATTATTCTCCCATGCAATTGGATTATCTAATAACCCAATTAGGCTTGATCAAATCAAACTCATATTAAGTCAAATTGAATTTAATTCAATTTGACTTGATCCAAGCCCCATTGCTCAATCAAATTGAGCCAATTAGCAATCCAATTACTAATTAATCCTCCCATAACTCACTAACTCTTTGGGAGTTACTTAATTGCAACTTTTATATTGAATTAGTCATCAATCATATTGATGATTAAATTCTATCATGATTCATAATTGTAATTCAACCATCTGATCAGTCAAAAGTCTATTTAAGTGTGACCTTATAGATTCTATTCTGTCTGATAGTGAGATATATTGTGATATCTATCATAATATCATTGAAACTCCTTTCAATAGGTTGGAACCATTCCAACTCTGCCCATCAAAGATCATCGATCATCGAGATGATGTTCATGGATCTTACAATCTAACAGTGATATCTAGCAGTATGTAGTATCAACCCAACAGAATAAAAGGTGATAAACCTTTAGGTGTAGTTAACGTATGATACAGTCCTTCTATCATGAGTTCCGACCAAATGATAGATTATAAATAAATCATCAAATCTCAACATCGATCATATGATAGATTCAATTAGCTTGAGTCCATATGTGATTCTTATGAAAACTCTTTTCTATCAATCATATTGTTATGGTCATAGACTTAAGGACACAGCTTCTTAAATCCTATAGGACTACTCCCCTTTACTAAAATCGATAAATTTTATTTAAGTGTGCATCTTACTCCTACAGTGAACCAATTATCACCAACATGCACTACAAAAATGTATTGAGTCAATGTTTATATATAGTCAAACTTCAGCAGCCTCATTGTGAGCAGCTGTGGCACCGTAGGTCAAAAAATCAGTCACACTACTACAACATCGAGAAAGTCACTAATGAGTAAACAGACATCCATGTGACTTCTTGTATTGGTCACGCTCAGTGCTACTTATTCTCTAACAACCACCTGTATTCTCGCTCCAATATCACTACATCATAGACTCGAGATTCATTTGTCTGAAAGAAGCGATCCGTATATCGATCTATCTGGATCAATCACCATCTCCATGATGATCCTATGATCAAGAGTAATTTAGAAATTAACTATCAAGGACACATGCCTCAAATTTTTAACTCTTTGAGAATATGTGTCATCATTTTGTTAATCCTTTAGATGATTCATGGATACATAAAACATGAATGATAATCTAACTGTCTATTAAGTACAAAGTCATATCCTAAAAATATGATATGCATCAGTCAAGATTGGCTTACAGGGCATACATCCAACAATCTCTCACTTGCACTAAAGTCAATCTGTCATATACCAAGTCCCATCTTCTTAAGACGGACTTTAGTCTTTGGCTAGCTAAGTGACTTACTAATGGGTCTAGCACATCTCATGTATAGATTGCTTTCTGTACTTCTATGTATTTCTACTTGAGGTAGTCACGTATACTGTTACTCTATGTGTTTGGATATCTAGTGAGATCTTGGCTCCTTAACGAGAGTTATGGTGTCATTGTCTTTGCAGTATAGTGTCATGACATCTGATGGTATGATATTCAGTTCTATAACTAACATTAGAATCAGAATGCTTTTTATACATCTATAATGTACACAGTTTCTATCGATCGATTGTTTGAAATCCTTCCAAGCTACCGAATCATGCTTACACAAGACACACACTCTTGATGTAAACATTCTACCATTAACATCAGATACAAAGTTTGAATTGGTGTATCCTCCTACTCTTAACTTTGACCCTTCTCCAAAACTTAAGAGCAAATCCTTAGTTCTTCTCAAGTACTTAAAGATATTTTTACAGCAATCCAGCACTCCTAGTCTGAATACGACTGATATCTACTCATGATATTCACAGCGTTGACTACATCAATTCGAGTAGATAACATGGCATACTTCTACATCCAAAAGGATAGCAGACCCCTCTTCTAGATTTCTATGTTGAATTTTTTCAACATCTACTTTCTATACTTTTTTGTGAAAACACAAGCATCCAGTCGGATCTATCTCTATAGATCTTTATATTCTCAAAATATAGGATACTTGCCCTAAATTTTTTATGAAAAATTCTATATACAATCATATTTTAATCGATGTCAATATAGGACACTCTCAATCAAGAAGATATCATCCACGTACATTATGGAGAATGTGACAGCACTCCCACTGACCCTTTTGAAAATACATAATTCTTCATTTTTAATCAAATAATTTGATTATATCATCAAAATGAATGTTCCAACTCCTAAATTATTGCAAACTTTGTAATCTCTATCACAAGGAGTGAAATCCATAGGCTACTCCATCCAGATATCTTTCAAAGATATCCAGTTAGGAAAGTAATTTCATATTCTTTTCTTGGGGTCGATGTCTAACATCATTTCATTGTAGATTTTGGGATCATCTCTATGTTCTCTATCTTTCGTGAGAAATAATTTTTTTCTACATCTTCTGTTAACCATACTTAAGTTCCTTTCGAGAGGATGGGAGATCCTACTATATCTATGAGGTGGAGTTACATGTACTGACTCATCATGAATAGATTCTTTAGGTCCTATGACTCACTACTCTTCAAACAAACTCTCTTCGAGCTTAACTTTTCTCCCACTGCTTTATCTTGGATAAACTATTTTTCAAGAAGATAGTATAACGGGTCACAATCATATTGTGATCCTTTTAGAAGAATAAATAATATCTCAAATTTTTTTAGGATATACTTTGAAATGAGCTTTATAGACTTAGCCTCTAACACATCTACCTGTTATCTTTGACATAGGTTGGACATTCCTGAATCTTGAAATAATCAAGATTTGATTCTTACCAAGACATATCTCATACGGTATAATAGGAACAGATTTAGAGAAAATTTTATTTTATAGATAAATTTTAAAAATAAAATATATCTTTAAAGAAATAAAAATAAATCAATAAAGTCCATCATGGATCGAGTCTATCTCATACAGTTCCATGACTCTTCTTAATTACCTCGTTGAGCTGAGATGTACTAAGAGAGGTCTAATATGAAACTATGCCATTTTATGAAATAATCAAAAAAATTTTTATTTTGATATTGCATGTTCGATCTGATCGAAGTACTTTTAAAAATTTTTTCAGTTTGCTTCTGTACTTTACATCTGAATTTTTTGAATCTTTCAAAAGTTTCAGATTTGTATCTCATATATTTATCCATACCATGACTGATCATTGGTAAAGATAATAAAGTAGAGACAACTTTCTTTGGTTAGCATATCAAATGGGCTATGCACATCAAATGTGTACCAAGATAAGTATCTCAGTGGTTCTTTTTCTCTGATCCCATAAGAGTGGCTTGATCATTTTTTCTCAAAGAGATGATGCACAGACTAGATATGACTCAGCAATCAATGAGCCCAAAAACTCATATTTCTTCAGTCTGTTAATCATTTCTTCTCCTATATGATCTAGTCTAAGGTGCCATATATACTTAAGGTTTATCTCAACTCTGTATCTCTCAGATCCAATGATATTCACTATTTGCTTAATTAAATTCACAGATGCATCACCATGCAAATATTAGAGACTGTCTCTAAGAACTAAATCCAAATAATAATCATAAATGATAGATGTCCACGGCCACAGTAGCAATTCTTACCCTATTGCCGACTTTAAAGATTACTACCTTAGCCCTCTACTCTCTCATAGACTCTATACTAAAGTGCATAAAAAGCACTAGAGTCTCAAACTCAATTAGAAGAAGAAAAAATCATAAGGATAGTATTGAACAATTTTGACATGCCTACTCAAGGTGTGTCCTTATTTCTTTAGGCTCTTCAGGTATGTACCTCTAAACTTTTTAAAGTTTCTTAGTTACTAATATTTTGATCAATTCAGATAAGATGCCATGATGGTCATTTATATGGTAGTTTACCATAAATTACCCATACAAACTAACAAGAGATCGCAGGATCAAATCTACAAGCAATTCTTTGTGTATGATCATGTCGAGCCTTTTAAGCTTCTTAATGTTCTTGATCATTATCAAATAGTGATCATAGACTGACTGCCCATCATGCATCTTATGTGCTGTGCGACTCTGATCACCTCATAATATTTGTAGATGAATCAACATGTCATTAGCAGTGTACATGTGCTCATGTATATGTTGGAGTTCATTTAACATAGACTTCAACATATAGCACCTACCTTTATTGTCATAATCCATTCTCTTATTAAGTATAGCTTGTTGATTTTGGATTGGACAGATTGTTAATATTAGAATAACTTGATAGAGAATATAGCTTAAATTTTTTAAAATTAAGAATGATTCTTAGATTTATGAGCTAGTCTATGTAATTAGTTTTAGTTAAACAGTTGATATTTAAGATTCGAGTTAGAGAGTTGAAAGCTGACATTATAAACAGCAGAGAATAAAAATTTTAATTAGATGTTTGTACTTATTTCATAATTTGCTTTACGGACTTTTAGATGCAAAAAGGCTCCTACTATTTTATCAAATCTCTCACACTCTCCAGGTTGAGAAACGAAGATCCTAATACGACAACGGAATTTTTAGTGGGTGCTGTGGTCCAACCAATACCATGCACCTCACCTAACAGTTATTGGTAGCACGCACACTATTGCATGGATAACTCTTTATCCAGATGCTTCTTTAAACATATTGCAGCGAATGGTCTCGAAGTCATGTGGGCTCACCTAACAGTTTTGCCCACACTCCTTAGTTAAGTCAGATCCATCATTCACAAGTAGGTGCAAAATTATCATTGGGTCCCTCACCTAACAGTTATTGGGCCTAGCTCCATCTTCACGCTGGAGCAACTCTTTACTAATAGAGTGGTTATGTATTTCTGAAGCAACTGAACCACTGTAACTAACCGTGAACAATCAATGCCGATAGTACACCTACACATCTATAATGGTGGAAGATCATTGGATTTAATATTTATAGGAATGTTTGGATTTAGGTCTCATCTAATCAGTTATCGCATGACTGATCTAATTAGCATGGGCTAAACCAAATTGCCAAGCAACCACATTTGAGACTCAATCTTCCAAATTGGTCAGGTAAGTAGAGATCGGTGGGGGTCCCTTCGTTGCTTTTCTTAGATATCAATAAATTGATCAGATCAGTGAACGAAATCAATTAAATAATCATTTTTCAATTACTTTTCTTAGACAACAATTGATCAATTGATCCGAATAGGTTAGCTTAGGTGAATCAGACTCGAGCCATAGAGCTGAATTAGGTTCTTGAGTTAATGATTCTATATATGGATGTCAATCGATTCGATCAATAATAATTGTATGATCTTAAGTTCTATTGATCTGATTCTAATCAATACTTGATTCGGTTTGATCAACTACTAAATCGATTTTGATCCATTATGATCAAATCAAAAATCTTAGATATAATCTAATTACATGACCTAATTTGATCTACCCATGATCAATCCCTCATGCATAAATACTAATTTCAGATCTTAAATCTAAATTTTCAGATCTAATTTTTTTATATAAAAAATATATTTTGATCTCAAAATAATTTACAGATCATACATACAATCATATATTATACACATGAGTAAAATTAAGGTCATAAAAATTAATTTTAGTTCTAAACATGCTTTCTTGTATCATATATACGAATAAAAATAGATCTTGAAACTCCTTTCAGATCTGAACAATAAAATACATATTATATATATGATAAAAAATTAAATTTAAAATTTTATTTTAATTAAAAATTTTAATATTATTTTAGGATAACTATACAGTATAACAAGTTATGCCAGGATAACTTTATGTCAGAACGACATCAAAAATTTTTAGATCTGAAAATTTTCTCTACAGATTTTAGATCTAAATTCTAATCTCATGCATATGACGTGGCTCTGATATCGCTATTGGAATTTTATAGTTTCATACATGTAAAAATTTTTCAAAATAAGTATACAGTAGAAATTAAAAATTCAGATTAAGTCTAATTTAATCTAAGCATGCATAAGATCAAATCTTAAAATCATAAAATAAGATCTACATATGTGAGATATGATTCAGATATAGAAATCAAATAGAGAAGAATAAATAGAGAAGATCTAATCTTCATACTTTAACGTGGTCGATCTACACCATGAACCGATGATCGTGGATGTCTTTTGAAGGTCTCTTGAAACCGCACAAATATTCAACTTTTACATGTATTTACATGAGACCTTGATCTGATAAAAAGCTTCTTGATCTCATCAAGATACTAGCTTCCTTACAGAGATCGCATTTTATCGATTGAAAAACTCTTCTTTCTCTTAAGATCCTCTTAGAGAAAAAGAAGAAAATAGGAGGATGAAGATCTCTACGCTAGAAATCATGAGAATGATACTTTCTTCTCTATCTTTCTAAAATTCATGCACAAAATCTCTTTGCTAAAGATCTAAAAAAATATGTCCAACTCTTAGACAAAGAGAAGAAAAAAATTTATGTCCAAAATTTGGACAAAAGAGGGAGAGAGAAGACCCAAACAACTAACCTTTGGTTGTTTGTAAGAAAGAAGGGATAAGGACCAACAAACCTCACGCCTAGCCCCTTGTTGCCGCACCTCTCTTCTCCAAGATTTTTCATGCACGCCCCCTTCTCTTTTGGCATCCAAAATTTGATCTATATCAGATTAATTGCCACCCCACTTTTATCCCTTGTTTAAATAGATTTATGTTAGGGTTTTAGTTAAGAGTCCACATATCCTTAGACTCTTAAGTCATGCCACCAATCTTCTTCTTTTTGCGCCAATATATCCCACGGAAAGAAGGATTAGCATGAACTCTTTTCATGCTAATCTTTCTCACGGTTATGAAGAATAAATAGGTGCTAAATATTAAGTGGGCATGGGGCTTCCTTATGGTGCAAGGTGAGATGGAGTCCTAGTCACTTGAGATTCCTCTTTAGATGGCTGATTTAAATCAAATAAAATTCTAATCAATTCTAATCGAATAAAAAATTGATTAGATCCAAATAGATTAAAATTTTAATCTGATTAGTAGTCCAAACTATTTAGATGAAAATATAATCTAATTAAAAATTAGATGGCACCTAAATTTTAATCAAATTAAGAATTGTTCTCCCATATAGTTGGATTATCTCATAATCTAATTAGGCTTGATCAAATCAAATCCATGTCAAGTCAAATTAAATCTAATTCAATTAGATTTGATCCAAATCCTATTGCTTAATCAAATTAAGCCAATTAGCAATCTAATTACTTATTAATCCTCCCATAACTCACTAACTCTTTAGCAAGTTACTTAATTACAACTTTTGCATTGGATTAATTATTAATCATATTGATGATTAAATTTTATCGCGATTCATAATCACAATTCAACCATCTAATCAATCAAAAGTCTCTTTGTGTGTGACCCCATAGGTTCTATCCTGTTTGGTAGTGAGATATATTATGATTCCAATCATAATATCATTGAAACTTCTTTCAATGGGTTGGAACCATTTCAACTCTGCCCATCAAAGATCATCGATCATCGAGATGATGTTCATGGGTCTTACAATCCATCAGTGATACTTAACAGTATGTAGTGGCAACACAATAGAATAAAAAGTGATGAACTGTTAGGTGCAGTTAACGTATGATACAGTCCCTCTATCATGAGTTCCGACCAAATGGCAGGTCATGGATAAATCATCAAACCTCAACATCGATCATATAATAAATTTAATTAGCTCGAGTCTATGTGTGATTCTCATGAAACCTCTTTTCTATCAATCACACTGCTATGGTTATAGACTTAAGAACTTAGCTTCTTAAATTTCATAGGACTACTCTCTTTTGCTAAGATCGATAGATTTCATTTAAATACACATCCTCCTCTCACAGTGGATCAACTATCGCTAACATTCACTACAAGGACTCATTGAGTCAATGTTTATGTGTAGTCAAACTCCAGCAGCCTCACTGCGGCAGCTATGGCACCGCAGGTCAAAGGACCATTCACAGTACTGCAACATCGAGAAAATCACTAACGAGTAAGCAGACATCCATATGACTTCTCGTGTTAGTTATGCTCAGTGCTAGTTATTTTCTAATGATCACTTGCACTCTCACTCCAGTGATACTACATCATAGATTCGAGACACATCTGTCCAAAGAAAGCGATCTATGTATCTGTGTATCTGGATCAATCACCATTCCTATGATGATTTTATGATCAGGAGTAATTTAGAAATTAACCATCAATGACACATGTCTCAAATTCTCAATTCTTTGAGAATATGTGTCATCATCTTGTTAATCCCTTGGATGATTCATGGACACATAAAATATGAATGGTAATACAACTGTCCATTAAGTACAAAATTATGTCCTAGAAATATGATATACGTCAGTCAAGATTGACTTCTAGGACATATATCTAACACCTCAATCATGTGCAAGGATTCCTGAAAACAATGTAAAGCTGATATATCTTGTGATAGGGTATGCAAATTTTGTGGTAATGAGTATTAGACTAGGATGATTTATATACAAAGATCTTTGGAAAGTTTGCATTCCCTTCTATCAAAGTTGGTATGTCAGATTAGCCGGGCATGATATGTTATTGCTGGAATTATGGTAGAATCCGTAGAAAGTGGGTTGCAGAAAGCTTTTGCAGAAACAAGTTGATTGGTATCCATCATCTGATCGTCAGTGGAGAAAGGGATTCTATGATTATAATTGCAGAAAAATATCAGCATCAGACACAATTTTAGTCATATATATATATATATATATATATGTATGTATGTATGTATGTATGTTTGTTTGTTTGTTTGTATAGACACACGACACCATTGTAGTCTTTACCAGTGTATAACTTTAAAACCTTAGGAGCAAGCCTCATGCAGCACTTCCGTAACAACAATGCTATGAGTTCTTCAAAGTTTATCAGCTTTGGAAATTACCACAGCATCATAAGGAATTAAGGAAGTCAGTAACAGCATTAGCTTGTTTGCTCGGCCTCCCTGGCAGAGATGCGTGGAACATAATTCAAGTCCTTATCTTCACAGTAACTCTTCTTTAAATAAAAAACTTAAAACTACCATTTTTCATAGTAATAATGATCAATAATGCTCATCTGATTTGTTTGATTTGCTGGACTTCTCTGCTACATCTTAGTCAAAGCAGTCATTATAAATCCCCGCTTACAACTCTCATAATGTCATCTTTGGTCTCTGGCTCTCTGCATATGCTGAAAACCAAGCTTGACATTCTTTTGACATGTTAACTACCATCTCAAATACAGCTAGTTGAACTCCTCAAGTTTAAAAAGCTCAACCATCACCTTATTTTAACACATCCACCTCGACAATCACATTGCTGCTATAATTAATAATCTTAAATGCGTGCATATTCTTCACTGCTTAACTTCAGTATATTGTGGATAATGGCAATATCGATTCAACTTTAAATGGTCTTGTTTTTCAAAGCACACAATAACACGTTAACGAAAGAAAACAAGAGCCTGGACCTTGAAATCTACCATTCATATGCTTTAAATGTTAAATCAATATGCTCAACTCAATTTAAATGTCCCAAAATCATCTTGGATATGCATATTACTATTTATGAACATATAACAAACTACATTTATTACATCATATTATTAGTTCTGTCACCAACAAAGCAATGTGGTACCAAACATAGACCCTAACATGATAAGAATTTAAAGGACAAACACAAATCTTTTAATCAAATAGTCTATATTTCTCAATGTGAATAAACATTAAACAAAAGTTCTATGAGAAATTAAAACACAAGCTTGAGTGCTATAATTGTAAAAGGAGTCTTTTCAATGTGGGTTGCTAGATAGATCTCTCAGAAGATCTATATGTGTTCAATGAAATCCGTGAAAGCTGAAATTAGGCATTTCTCTCGGGAGCAAGTGCATTTGGTAACTTCTGTTCTAAAGCCCCTTCCTTCTTAATAGGCTTAAAAGGCTGATCCTACATGAAGGTTAAAGGCTTCTTGATAGCTCTATAAATGTTGGGTGGATGTCTGGCTAGAATACCATCTCTCAAAAATTTTTCGGTACTGCACGATGCAGCAGAAAGAAAAAAAAATAATCAAAATACGTGGATCAGTCAAAAAAAGACCCGCCTCCATGGGACATTCAAACTTCACTATGAGAAAAGAAATATTACAAGAAGAGATCTCACCCTCAACTCTCATACATCCAATTTCTCCCTCACAGGAAGTTCTCCTTTACAAAAGCTCTCTTTCTTGGAAGACCCCCTGAACCCCTGAAGTGACCGCTGTCCAAGAGCCCTGCTCCTTCTCTCCTCAATGTCGCGCGTCTCTCTCTTTTTCTCCACGGGTTCGGTCTCCGCTGAAGCCCGTGCGCGTCCACGAGATCACGAGCCACCGCACCTTTTTTGTTCATGTTCACAGCTTTTTAAAGGCTTTAAATATGACTTAGATTAGGTTTAGGACTACTAATCAGGCTCAATTAAGCCCATAAAATCTCCTCAGCCGTTGGATCGAGACTGGGATCAACCCACACCCTCCGATCGTGCTTCGGTCCACGAAACAGTTCTGTGGATTGCGAGAAACGTGTGGGAAACGCACACGTGGCCCATGCAGTGGAACATGGACCATCCGGTCCATGATGGATCGGGAAAATAGGCTCCCAGCGAGCGCCTGGGCCTGGGCCGGCCCGCGCGTGGGCCTGGGCCGCACCCATGCAGCCCTCCTGGGCCTGGGTTGCGCCCCGCGCACCTGGGCCTTGGCCTGGGCCGTGCCCCGCACGCTCGGGCCTGGGTCGGGCGCCGCACGCTGGGCCGTGCCAAGCCACGCGCTGCCACACCTGGGCCGCAGGCGGCCGCGCTGCCACCTCTCCATCGGCCTGCCGCCGGCCGCTGGCGGTCCTCCGCCATTCTGGATTCTGTGCTATCTTCAATCGCACATATCTCGACCATCCAGACTCCGTTTGGGGTGATCTTAATCTCGTTGGACTCTATTTTTTATCACGGACCTCGCTGTGGGATCAATGTGGATTGAATCTTGAAGCATCAAATTCTAACAATTTTCACCTCGACTCAATATTCGACCTCCTCCTGACTCCGAGAGCTTTTGGATCTCCTCGCCCCCATACCTTGGGCAATCGCCTGCTAATCATGGATGGACAAATATGGGAGTCGAGCCAGGCCACTCGATCTCATCTCCATCGTATGCTGTGCTCCTCCCGATCTGAGATCTACTCGGGGTATCATCCTGCAGCAATAAGAATCTTATTTTGCGATGTCGCCTCTCATCCTCTCGAGTCTCCTGTCTCGTGCTCGATCCACCTCCACCTGGAGCTCCATCTCGCTCTGGGCTTCACCTGGCTCTTGAAGCTCCACCTCGCACTGAGCTCCCTGCCAGGTAATAATATCCTCTTCTCTCCTTCCTCCCCTCCAGTACAGTCCTATCGCCACATAGCACCTTCAGGATTCCTCCATCAGCTACCATCCTGTAGCTTCTTGAATCCAGTCTGCTCAGTGAGATAAAATTCTGTTTGAAATCGGATATGTATCGGACCTCCCCCAATCTCCTCACTGCACTATCATGTGTCCTCCAGCTGATCGTCATGATGTCTCTGATCGCACAGCTTGATCCGTCCGGCAGAAAAATAGTATCCTCACTGTTTCTCAGGGAGTCAAACTGCTCCTTTCTGCAACATACATGATAGGTGCATGTAGAATCTAATATCCACTGCTGGGAAGAAGTAGATACCTTGTCAGATATCTCTAGGATATCTCTTTCTGAATCGCTACTGACCGTCGCTATAGCAGCCATCGTTTAATCCTTGAGTTGAGAGCAATCTCTAGCTAGATGTCCCAACTCGTCACACCAGTAACATCTGATCTTGCTCAAGTTCCTCCTGGACTTGGACCGTCCTCGTCGCGATCTTCTATCGCCCGTCTACCACCTCTTGCTCCTCTAGAAGCCACCAAAGCTAAGCTGTCACTATCTGAGCTCGAAGCCGGGTTCTCCCTCCTGAAAACCTCATTCTGGAGTATCACCATGGTGACCTCGTCCATCTTGATGGTGCTCTTCCTCGTTAAAAGAGTAGTCACCAAGGACTCGTACGAAAGGGGAAGCGACGCTAGCAAAACCAGCGCCCTGATCTTTTCCTCAACATCCTCGCCAACGCTGAGGAGATCAGTGAGGATCTTCTGAAAGTGACTTAGATGCTCCTGCATGCTCTGTCCCTCAACCATCTGTGGCTGGTAAAACTGCCTCCAGAGAAAAAGAGTGTTGGTGAGAGATTTTACCATGTACAACTCTTCGAGTTTCGACCACAGCACCATCGGAGAAGTCTCGCTAAGCACATGGATCACCACCTCATTTGCTAGGTACATGCAGATGGTACTCACCGCTTGCATTTGTATCCGTCTCCAATTCTGCACCTCCATGGTGGTCGGCTTCTCCTCGCATAAGAGAGCATCAATCAACTCTTGCTGGATGAGCATGTCCTTCACCCTTGCTTACCATAAGGAGAAATTACTCTTTCCATCAAACTTATTGATCTCCATCTTGATTGATCATATTTTTTTCATCTTTAGTCTTGCTCACCACCGCTGCAATCTGCATTCTTGTACCGCCTCGCTCTGATACCACTTGTTGGATGGATGTCTGGCCAGGACACCACTTTCCAAGATCTTTTCGGTACCGTGTGATGCAACAGGAAGAAAGAAGAAATAAAACAAAAAACAATCAAAATACGTGGATCAGTCAAAAAAGGGCTCGCCTCCATGAGGCATGCAAATTTCACTATGAGAAAAAAATATTACAAGAGAAGATCTCACCCTCAACCCTCGTACACCCAATTTTTTTCTTACAGAAAGTTCTCCCTCACAAAAGCTCTCTCTTGAAAGACCCCCATGAACTCCTGAAGCAACCGCTGTCCAGGAGCCTTGCTCCTCTCCTCAACGTCGCGCGTCTCTCTCTTTTTCTCTATGGATTCGGTCTCCACTGAAGTCCGTGTGCATCCACAAGATCACCAGCCACCACACCTCTTCTGTTCACGTTCATGGCCTTTTAAAGGCTTTAAACATGACTTAGATTAGGTTTAGGACTCCTAATCAGGCCCAATCAAGCCCATAAAATCTCCTTAGCCGTCGGATCAAGATCGGGATCAACCCTCGCCCTCCGATCATGCTCTGATCCATGAAACAGTATCGTGGATCGCAAGAAATATGTGAAAAATGTCAATGCGGTCCACACAGTGGGCCATGGACTGCCCAATCCATGGTGGACCGAAAAAACAGGCTCCCAACGGGCGCTTGGGCCTGGGCCAGCCCACGCGTGGGCCTGGGCTGTGCCCGAGCCACCTTCCTGGGCCGGCCCGCATGCCTACGCCTGGGTCTGGGCCGCGCCCCGCTAGCCCGGGCCTGGGCCGGGCACCACGCGTTGGGCCGCGCCCTACCGTGCCTGGGCCGCACGTGGCCGCGCCACCACCGCTTCGGGCCTGACTGCCGCCGCTCCAGGCTTGGCCGCGCCTCGCGTGCCCAGGCCTGGGCTGGGCGCCACGCACCGGGCCGCGCCTGGACTGCATGCGGCCGTGCTGACGCCGCTCTGCCGGCCTGCTGCCGACCGCTGGTGGTCTTCCACCACTCTGGGTTCCATGCCATCTTTAATCGTGCGTATCTCGGCCATCCAATTTCTGTTTGTGATGATTTTGATCTCGTTGGACTCCGTTTTTCATCACGGAACTCGTTGTGGGCTCAATATGGACTGAATCTTGAAGTGTCAAATCCTAACAATAAATGGGGTCTTAAGCAAAGCCCTCGAAATTGTGCTTTTAAAGTCACGAGGCCTGCTACAAAACGGTTTATTAGTTCCACAAAAAAAAAAAACTGTCCACTCCATTGGAGGCGATTTCGTGATCGCTCACCTGGGGCTAAATAAGATATTCTTTATGTAAATGGATTCTCAGCTGGGTTGTTTTCTCCCTCCTTCATGACAAGGTATTGTTTCCTTCACTCCCACAACTTGTTTATGGTATACATTTTATTCACAGGGGTGGCTGGGCTTGAACTTACCTCTCAATATTTTAACCTGACAACTCTAACTTCCTCAATGAAGTTATTCTCTAATCATTTCTTTTTCTTTGTTTTCTTTTGCAGCATGACGAGAAATGATGGTACAGAAAGAAGATACAACAAGACCACATCACAAACCTTGATCCAGGTAAAGCAGAGCAGGAAAGCCTACACATTTCGACATCAATAGAATATCCTTGATGTGAAGGCATGTGTGTATTTGCATGAGAAAATTTAAAGAATAGCATATTATCTGTGATTATGAAGTCAGCAAGCTACCAGCATCATCTGATCCCACAGTGCTGGCTGTAGAATTATCCGACTCTAACTCGAGATGTTTTGTTGCAGAAATTTCACCATAGCTTGGATTCCCATGAACCCTGCAAGCCCCCAAGAAGGCTTCCCAGGTGCCCTTCTCATCTCTCAAAGCTGCACTTTCAATTACTTCATGCGTTTCTTTTAATCTCCCTTCCTTTGCAAGCCAACCTCTCAGACAAGCATGGTGCTCTCTTTATCCTGTAATCTGGAATCATTTAAACGGCATATAGAAAGGATTGCTGTGAAAGCAAGAAAGTTCACATAGATTGTAGGATAAGTCGATTTTGATATTATTTATAATAATTTAAAAGTTCATATAAAAAAATTGATCGAAGGATATTATTTAGATTTTTTGATCCTATATAAATATCTAAAATTATTTCAATAAATAACTGATGTGAAATTGAATATTCATGCACACCGATCTTCATACTTGCTATTGTATCTTCTTCTTCTTTTTTTTTTTTTTAAAGGTTTCAAGTTCAAATATTTGGTGATGAATTTCTAAGTATTTAGATTGTAATTTGTTTATCTTGAACGTATCTTTTCTTACCCCCTTCGCCCACTCATTCCACCACCTACCCCGTGCCCTTCTTCCTAGCTAAAAATGAAGCATTGGCTAAATGCAGTTTGTAAATTTTTTTTTACTAGTTTTGTAATAAAATTGGCTGGCAGTCCACTTCCTTTATTATGCCCCGAAAATAAAAAAACTTTATACGTTGTTACCTTGTGTCACCATTGCAAGCTAAATGGAACTCCTTGTATGCTTTATTCATTTATTTATCTATTTTGATGGATGGATGGTTCATACCAGCCTAATATAAATATATCTAATAAAATCAGAAAATAATACACCCCCAAACTGAACAGAAACACCAGAGTAAGACATCTGTAAGATTTTATTATAGTGTTTAGCAACAAAAGCAATGCTGTGTTCGCCTTCCGTAGATATAAGCCACCAGGTATGCTTCATCAAACAACTACAAATGTTAAGAGGACTAGGTGGTGCCTCGCTGATCCACCTCCAACTCCAACGGAGGACCAACGGCGCTCCTAAACTCCTCATCCGACTCCAGGGCGCTCATTGACTCGGGAACCAGGCAAATCTCAAGATCCACGCTCCCACCTCCTTCCCAATCCGGGTACGACGTCACCGTCCCATCCAACTTATTCGCGCTCCCACTCCGCACGGCCACGCCCCTCCCCCACCCGAACCCGCAACCGTACATGTCGAATCGGGGCAAGCTCCCCATCATCACGCTGAACCGTTCGTGTCTGCTGGGCCGGTACACCATGGGCTGCGCCATCCACGCCCTCAACGTGTCCTTGATCGCGCTGTCGTTGTGGTCCGCCACGGCCCGATTCACCAGCCACGCGGCCCACCTAAGGTCGCCCACCGTCGTGCTGGCAACAATCAGGCAGATCAAGTTGCCAAGATAGTCGGGCGATAGGGGCGTGCTCAACCGGGCCCGGTCCTCGGAGGCCAGCCTGCAGCTTGTCTTCTGGTCGGCCGGCTGGTTGCGGGTTTGGGTGATGGACACCTCCACACGAGTGAGGAAAGAGCTTGGAAAGAGGAGATGGTGTTGGTGCCGCACTCTTGGTTGGCCTTGGCTTTCAGCTGGGCGATAGACTGGACTGAGAAGCGGAAGATCTTCTCCCGAAGGGGAGGTGGAGAGAATCTCTCGATGAAGTCATCAGGGTGGGAGAAGGGTAGTTTGATGGGAGCAGTGTCATAGCCGTCGATGAACCAGCGGTCGTGGACAGGAGGGCCAGAGAGGGGGGCAACTCCTTTGGTTCGAGCAATCTGGGCCCATGCGTTGAAGTTCAAGTAGGAAACGCCATCTCCAACGGCATGGTTGAAGGAGCATCCGATGAAGATGCCATCCGCGAGCTCTGTGAGCTGGATGGAGAGCAGAGGTTGAGTGTAACCGTCATGGTTGATGGCACCGTCAAGGGGGAAGAAGGATCGGACAAAGGAGGGGACGTCGTCGGAGGGTGATAGCACGTCAGAGACTGTAATTTGTCAGCAATGGCGTGGATGAATTCCGCTCCTTCTCCGTTGCAATCGATGGACCAGAAGATGCCGGTCACCTTCTGGTTCTCATCACGCGCCTCTTCAGTTATGAAACGGCCAGCGAGGGGATAGAAATGAAGGAGAGCTATGGAGAGGGAGGATTTAAGGCGATCGATGATTTGGTCGGTGGAGAGGGAAGGCGGGAGGTTGGTGATGAAAAGGAGGCCCTTTTGGATGTAATGGATGGAGAAAATGGCGAGATCCCATGGCGTCAGGTGGCAGCGCTTGGGAGGGAGTGGTGGGGGTTACACCGTGCATGTGGAGAGGTGGCAGATTGGATGTGCAGGCGGAGGCATTGGGTTCGCTGATCCAAGTATCGGCCGCCACTGCTATTTTCTCAGTGCAGTTTCTTGTCCACCGTTTCTTTTGTCCTCATAAATAATATCCAAAGTCCAACACTGACGGCGGCTGACATGCTTGGATCTCGGATCATGTGTTTGGATTTCGGAATGCTTAGCGGACTAGACGAGGTTTTTCTGTGATTTCTTATCTAAATAATTTATACTGCATACCAAACTACTTAAGAAGAAATTTTTAGTAGACAGTCCACCGTATATGGTCTATAGTGTAGACAAAGTCAATAGAAAGACGTCAGGCTAGCATTTTGAGCTGAAAAAGTTTGCAACCATCTCAATAACAGTATTTTGAAGTGGTTAAGCAACACATTCTACCTACATACAAATTATCTCTCTTCAATTTGGATGCCTCAGATAAAACAAAACCATGAATTCTCGTAATAAGAACTGTTGCGGTTGGAAGCCTAGAACCTATCCCGGACCAGAGATGTTGAAGCGAGGCGATGTCCGACAGATCGATGGTGGTCGGACCTACAAGAAAAATTTTGTTAAAGTTAGCTTCGATGGGTATCCTCCGACGCTCAAATCAGATTTTCCACAATATGTGAAAAAGAGTGAGCACTTATAAAAGGAAGACGCATATCTAGAGAATTCCTGTTTATCTCTTTATATAAGGGAGGTAGGAGTCTATATAGGAAGAGAGAGAAGGTCGTAAAAGACCTTCTTGCTCCTAATTATGTCTTTGAGCGCCATGCCTAATCCTTTTGATTTGCTTGAATTGACAAATGGCGTTAACTTATAGTACGTAGGAGCCATCTCCATTAATGCCATGAGTTGACAGTTAGAAGCTTTTGAGGTGGCGTAGCTTTACTTCTCTCTCAGTCGTCCATAGCCTTTTATAGGTGGAAGTGATCGGATCACAGGGAGATGTCTTGAGTCATTATGATAAGCTATTAATTTTAATGAACTGACTTGATAGCTACTTGGGGACTTCAGATAGATGCCATCAGGCATCACGGTCGAACCATAGATTGGAAGAGATAGGCCTCGGGTTGGTCATGTGCCCGCAGGCGACGAGCTTAGTGTGAATGCTGGAGTCGAGGCCAAGGATCAAAGTCTGAAATCCATTGGTTTGAGTTGAATGCCGAAGTGACTTGATGCTACGTGGGGTGACACAATCCGATGGGACCGTGCAAGGGCTGATCTTCCCAAAATAATAAGTTTTAATAGTGAATGGCTCCGAAACCAATTAGGAATAAAAATCGACCAAAGATCTTCAGGAAAGATGTCAGAGCTTGGGCTTCCCTTGGCTTGATGCCTGATGTCCGAATGTCACATCTAGACCAATAGCTAAGAGCTCCATCAAGACAAGCGTCAGCCTTCTGAGCTGAGATCATCTGTCAAAGTCCCGATTGATAGACAAAGCCAGGTGGCCAAAGTAGAAAGTCCATTTATCCGAAAATCGTGGTCAGCAGTCGAGGTGGGTTGGATGCACACGAAGGGCATAGGCATCCGTGGGTCAAAATTGGACATTCCAAAATATTTTGATATAGTCACTGAAGTGACATATGATTAGGAGTAATGATCGATCAAAGATCTTTGAAGAAAAAATTTGAGCCGCGGTATCTCTTGGATCGATGCCCGAAGTCCAGAAGCCATCTCTAAGCTAAAAACTAACTTGGCTGTGGGTATTTGTTTTATGTCTTCGTTTTATCTTGTTGTGATTTCCCTGAAAGGATGAGACGAGAGAGAGAGAGAGAGAGAGAGAGAGAGAGAGGAGTAATTAACACCTCTATTATGTTCAAATGATCTTGGGCAATCTTCGTAACATATGCACAGTAAATTATGCATGATCGAAAATTAATGTAATACACAGGGCAGTGTGACCGGCGAAAACCTTTTGGCACCAACAGTAGGCCGGTTAAATTGATAATGTGCTGGGCTTCCAATCTCGACCCAGATGAAGTTTTCCCCCAACAAACCAGGAAAACTGAAGGAAGCAACTCTGGCGTCCGGGGCTTCCACGGAGAGACGAAGACGAGCACTGCCTTTCAAAGCCTAACCAAATTGCAAGCAAAAAAAAAAAATATGGCTTCACCAAATTGCTTGGTCGACACGCAACTAAAATGACGACCATCCAGTACAGGAGTGTGAAGCGTTGGATGAGGTTACTCCGAGGCTTCCTACCTTGTGCGCTGTAGGTTGCCTCAGCGAACGGTCATTCTTGCACTCGCTGACCTGCTTCTTCTTGCAACTTCCATTCGACCCAGAAATCAGAGTTGGTGTCTAAATGTTCTCTAGCCATCAAAGTCTTGCACGGCTTGGCCGAGGTCTTTTGAATTTTGTTTAGTAAAAAATACTCAGGTGCCGCACTCTTTCTTGGCCTTGGCTTTCGGTTTGAGTTTTGTTTAGTAAAGAATTGTGCTTTTAGGCTCATGATGCCTGCTAGAAAAGGGTTTAGACAGGGTTTATTAGTTTCACAAGAAAAAACTGTCAACTCCATTGGGGGCGATTTCAATGAATTATCACAGAAGTTGTTGAACTACCTTTTTTTTTTCCTTCCCTCCTCACGACAAGGTATTCTTTCCTTCACTCCTACAACTTGTTCACATGGGTAGCTGGCTAAAAGATACCTTTCAATTTTTGAACCTGACTCTCGAACTTCCTAAATGAAGTTATATATTGTCTCTAATCATTTACTTTTTGTTTTCTTTTGAAGCATGATGACAAATGGCGGTACAGAAAGAAGATACAACAAGACCACATTACAAACCTTTATCCAGGTAATGCAGAGCAAGAAAAGCTTCTCATTTCAACATTAATAGAATATCCTTTATGTGAAGGCACGTGTGTATTTGCATGAGAAAATCTAAAGAATACCATATTACCTGTGACTATGAAGTGGGCAAGCTACCAGCATCATCCGATCCCACATTGCCGGCTGTAGAATTATCTGACTCTAACTCAACAAGTTTTGTTGCAGCAATTTCACCATAACTTGTATTCCCATGAACCCTGCAGGCCCCTAAGAAGGCCTCCCAAGTGCCCTTGTCATCTCTCAAAGCTGTACCTTCAATTACTTCATATGCTTCTTTTAATCTCCCATCCTTTGCAAGCAAACCTCTCAAACAAGCGTAGTGCTCTTCCCTTGGCTTTATCCCGTAATCTAGAATCATCGAATTAAAGCAGCTTAATCCTTCATGTAACATACTGGACGAACTACATGAAGAAAGGATTGCTGTAAAAGCAACAGAATCCGGACAAACACCTGCTGCTTGCATTTCATCGAATAGTTGGAGTGCGGCATGCCCTTCTCCGCTCCGGCCATAGGCTAGTATCATGGTGGTCCAAGACACCACATTTTTAATGAGCATTTGATCAAAGAGCTGCCGACAAATATAGAAGGGAGCCCCACATATGCTGTACATGTCAATCAGACCGCTCAAAATGTGATCATCCAACTCAAACTGTCTTTTAAATATATAACCATGGATCTGAGTCCCAATTCCAAGAAATCCCAGTTTGGAAACAGCTCCGAGAGCACAACTGATGGTCTTCTCAGTTGGCACAATTTGAGAACTAACCATCTTCAGGTATGTCTGCAAGGCGCCATTCATATCTTGCACGCGAGTGTAGCCCGTCATCAATGCAGTCCAGGCCACAACATTAGGTTCAATGGATTGACTCAACAACCGATCAGCATAATCCATCCTCTCAAGCTTAGCATAGAAGTCTACCAGTGAGCTGATAGCAGCTTTGCTTAATTCAGGAAACCTCCTTATCAAGTAGCCATGGACCTCAGAGCCATGCCTTAGCCGACCATAGGGTTTTAAAGCTGACAAGATGCTAACAAGAGCAACATCATCTGGAGAGACACCTTCATCGATCATCGCTCTAAAATAATGAATCGCCTTGTCAAAGTTCCCGGTTTTGTAACTATGGGCTATGACAATGGTCCAAGAAACAATATCTCTGCGAGGCATTATGTCAAACAGCCGGTGCGCTGTCTCAGGTGATCCGCATTTGAAGTACCCATTCAGTAGGCCAGCAGCGACGGAGCTATGGGACTCCAGTTCGAGGCGTAAGATGTCATTGTGCACAAGCCTCAAGTTTTTGAGGTCGGACAGCGAGGAGCAGGCCTGGAGGACATGGACTATTGTCGCTGGAGTCGGCGCCATGAGTTCATCAACCATTTGGTAGTACAAGGAGATGCACTTCTTATAGTTGCTCTTCCGCAGCTGAAGCTCGATCCTGGACTCCCAGAGCTTGGTTTGAGTTTGAGAAGATGGAAGCGGGCGAGTGGTCTGGCTTTGGTTGTTGTCGTAGTTATTTGCATGGAGAAAAAGTAAAGAGTTATGGGTGCTTGAAGGAATAGTAATTAGAGTGCCGGCATGGGAGGTTCTGCGGAATCTACGGCAATCGGGATGGAATGGATTTGGAAGGAGGGAAGTGCGGCGAGAGAGAGACCGTGGAGGGAACCGGGGATGTTGCATCCTCGGGCAGCTTTGGCCTCTTCGGGGTTCCGAGTTTGGGAAGACGACACTGCTGTTCGAAAATCACAAATCTCATCTGATTATTTTATAATAATTAAATATAAAGTTAAATTAAATTTTTAATAGTTTTATTGGATTTGGAAGGAACGACGTTCGGGAACTGGAGAAGGTCCATCTGGGTGGAGGACAGTAGTTAGAGACGATGCCATCGCCGTCGTCGGCAGGCGAGAGGGCGAGGAGGAGGAGGAGGAGGAAGAGGAGGGGACGGCGGAAGAAGAAATCGAGTTCCGATTAATTTGTCGGGTGACCACCAGTGCTAGAGATCTGGCTCTCAGCGCGACGGACAAATACTACAATCGACCGGGGAAAATTAACTAAAGATTCGTTGATTGGGTTTTTCTATTGTACTTTTATATAAAATTGGGGGATATCTGGATCGTTCAATAAATTTAGATATTTAAAATACTTTTATCTTAATATATTAGGAGCATATTGCCTATAGATTACCGGCCTTTTAAAAAAAATAAAAAAAAATTGCTATTTAACTTAGCTAAGTGAGAGAAAGCTGACTCAGTCCTTTCTCCTTCCAAATTTTTTTATTATTTTTCTTCAAAAGCAAAAAATATTCCTTCTCTTTTTTTTTCTAAAATCTGATCTCCATCCACCTTTCCACGCAGCCAAAGTGTGGTGGCGAAGATGACAGGTCTAGCTTCATAAAATAAAAAAAATAAAAAAAAAAGAAAAAGAAAAGAAAAGACAAGTCTAGCTCGGTCGATGTGTTCACCATCCGATGGCAGTTGAGTTGGAATTGGAAGTTTGCCTGAAATTTTTTGTCTCTTCACCAATATGGATTTAATGGAGAGGTTATTCAACAACTTATAGGTCATGCGCATGTCATTTTAGTTATGAGCAAGCAATGTCAAGAAACTCTCGTTGAATCAAGAAATAAGACCCACTTTAAAAGATCTGCACTGGTTTGAAATGACCTATTAGCAAATTAGCCAATTTTTTTAGGACGTGTTTGATTCACGATCAAAATCGTAATCGGAATGAAAATCGAAATGATTTGGAATCGAAATCAGAATCAGAATGACCTAATCTTTTAAAGCGTTTGATTCGTGTCTAGAATCAGAATCGAAATGAATAATTTCTATTATTATTGTTTGGTTCATACAAAGATAGCAATCGGAATCAACTCAAATTTTTATTTTCATTCTTAACTAAAATTTTTAAAAATTAATGATTTTAAAAAATAATATTAAATAAAAATTAAATATAATAATAATATTTTTAATTTTTAATTTTTTTAAAAAAATTAAAAAAATTAATATTATGATCTCTATCATGCCTCAAATCCATCTTTAATGACCTTCAAAATATATCCAGGGCTTCTTCCAAACTCATCGATATTTCATCGAACAGCCGCTGGGCTTCATCTAGGCAGCCACATTTTACAGACAAAGCAAGCTGGTCTTGATGGAGACATCCAACTCGATCGGGCTTTCAAAATGTGAGTGTGGATCTTTACCTCGATATAAAGGTCGAATAGGTGGGCGTAGGCATTGAGGATGAAGGGGAAGGGGAAGGTAAAGTTGTTGGGGGACAGGCCCTCGCGCCGCATGTCGGTGTAGAGGTGGAGAGCATCGGCCATGTGGTCAGCGATAAGGCCTTGGACCATGTTGTTCCAGAGGTAGAGGTTGGGGTAGTCGGTGCGGCGAAAGAGGAGGGCATGGGTGGGTTGATCGGAGTTGGAGGAGGCGGGCTTGGAGCTATTTTTTTATCTCATTCTATTGGAATGAGATTTTGATTCTGTTGGGATGAGTCCGGATTCAGTTATAGAAAGAATGAATTATTCCCATTCATCTTTGAAACGAGAATCGAAATAGAATTCCCTCCAATCAAATATTTAGAATGGAAGTCATCCATTTCGATTCTCATTTCAAACCTTAATTACCTCAATAAAACGTTCCTTTAGGCTCCTAGGGGACACGGAATTGTACCTGATCAATTCGTTGAAAAAGCATTGGATGCCATATATAATTCATTTGTGCATCAATAAGAACAAAATTTCTGTCCTAAAAATTCTTCCATATATTGCGCGACCCACTAAAGTCTTCTGTTGAACAAAGTGATGGGTCTTCAAATCATTTGATGTATACCTATTAAGGAATAAATTGGAGATAAATTGACAGTAAATATTAAGTCCAACAAGCAGATATTTCATTTGCCGAGTCACTATCTCAGTAGATTCCCCCACCGCTGACACGGACGCGACCACGCGCGCACGCGCGCACCCACACACCCATTAACATCTTTTGTTTCTGTTTTTTTCTTTTTTTTGGCAAAGCATTAACATCTTTTGTTAAAAGACCACCGAACTACTTGGTGCAAGTTGGGTTGTCCATGTCCAAGCAAGATGTGGATCCATCAATGGTTTACTTGGTGCAATATAAATGATTGAGATTTGTATTATAAACCTTCTCGAGAGGGAAAAAAACCTATTGGACTGAGCTGGATTTTCTACTGGATTTATGAATTGCGCAATCCATTTGAGCAACCTTCTAGCCCCAGTCATGTAGGAGAGAATCTTTTTTTTTTCTTTTTGCAAACTAAGAAACCTATAGGCTGCGACTTACATTGGGATTTGGATCCCTTAGAAAACAATAGGCTAGGCCGGTCAATAGGTCTGATTCCAGAATACACAAACAGAGAAATAGACTATACTCATTTCCTATTTCTTAATCATACATGCACTTCAAGAATGGAAATTTGATTCTCAATTTTATCAGAGTAGTTATAAATGTCAGCCTCTCATAGCTGGGTTTCTTTCAGTAACTCCACTGCAAAGACGAGAAATAAACATCTGTCGTTTCTTTTTTCTTTCTTTTTTTTCGGAATAGACCAGACATAAACATCTTTGTCCGTCCAGAAGCACTGCACTCATTTGGGCAAGCTGGATCGTCAGCCTCTGAAGCACATGTTATGTTGATAGTCCAATAGTAGGCTGTCAATACATCAATCAGTGCATTGTACCACTGTCCAGAAATATCTGATTAAAAATCTCATAGTGGTTTAAGATATGATGTAAAACGAGGTTTTTGTGGTTAACCAACTGAAGTTTTAGGGAGTTCAAAAAATTTGGACACCTTTCCTAGGCTAAATGCAATTCCTAATTCATGATCTAGCATTTTGGAGACCAAAAATTTGATTCTCAGAAGCATGAATTCTTGTGGAAGTTATTTCTTTGCTTTGCTTTCATGGAAGTCTTATTTTCCTAAAATTGAGCCTACCACTTTGCCTGACTCTTTTTACTAAGGATTGATTCAGAACAAGCAAAAAAAGATAAAACCTAACTCTATTTTCTCTTTTCAATATATTTTGAGATAATGTCCCAAAGAGTAGTTATGAAACCTTGCTGCAAAATCTGCATAAAAACAGGGGAAACAACTACAGGCCATGGTGCTATGTATGCCTGTTTTGCTTAAACACAGGCAAAGTGAATCCATCTGTATACCAGATCTGGAAAAGAAGGAGAGCTTTCCCATTGAATTATGCAATCTCTCTAAAACACCACCATAACTTATTTATGATAAGCCCCGTGCTCTACTAGTGCACAACAGGTGGCACTTGGCATTAGGCATTATACAATTGCCACCATCCTAGTAGCTCCAAAACTTCATTTCATATAATAATGCGTGTGAGCCGTGAAAGAGAAGAAAAGATTTCCTAATTATACACTCCATAGTCTAGCTTGGACTGTTGGATATTGGGATGGTCGTGAGAGGGACATGGAAGACGATAGGTTTGTCTCTAAGGACAGTGGAGATTCTACACATTTATGGCCACGTGCTAGGAAGAAAAGATCTCTAATTTACGAACCAATAGACTTTGCTGAAAATTCAGGAACTAACCGTTCCAAGTTCCTACGTGTTGGAATCCAAAACCTAGCTCATCCAATCGATGAAAGAAAGAGGTTAGAATTTCCAAATGCCTGCAGGTATTTCAAACGTTGCAACCAGTACTGCGAAAGTGCGAGTACGGGAGCCTCAATGTCAATGAACGATGTGTGATTTGAAGTCAGACGGGCAGGGGAGGAGGAAGTGAGAAGGTGGGGAGGGTCTATGCCGTACCGATGAGACGAGTGGGAAAGATGATGACATCATCGTGAGAGGAACTGAGGGTGACACAAAATACCTTAGGAAGATGAGCTAGGAACCTAACAACAAATGTTATTGACATAAGGAATCAAAGAGTTTCCTTCAATTTAGTTTCAATTACATTTGAACGAGTCTGGGGAGGCGGATTGAGGGAACTTGCACAAAAATTGCTCAGGGAAATTAGCTGAATCCCTAATTTTAACACCACTTTATCTCAAGACATGTTTGGTTGAGAAGAGTTTAGGCTCTCGAATGAGAATATAAATAAGCAACTCTTCATTAGCCTTTTGGTTCGGGAGAGTTCCGTTTCTGTTTCTATTTCTATTTTAGGAGGGAATAAGAATATTTCAACCTCTCAAAATTTAATCCCATCTCTTTTTCAGTATTTATACTTCATTTCATCAGATTTATTTTTAAAAAATAAGTTTTTTATTTAGTTGATTTTTTAAAAAATTACTTGAAAGATATCCCAATCTCAATACCGATTTCAATTACAATCATGAATCACACGTATGAGTATAATATTTCGATTCTTGTTCCAATCCATTCTGATCCTGATTCTATCCTCCAACCAGGAACATTCTTGGTATGTGTTTGAGCTAGTCCCGTCGGTCCATGCGCCAAGACAAGTTCAAACGATGCTGAGGAGAAATCATGTTTCACACATACTAAAAAAAAGACCTGTGCAACAAACATTTGTTTCCGTATATTAAGATTTTAGATTTTTATCCCTGATGCAGTGTATCTACAAGGAAAACAGGTGACATATTACTGTATGCAGGTACTCATGCTGATGATGCACAACTGGAACGATTTATAGTCTTAGATTCCAAAAATAGTCGACATTAACTTACGAAGGAAGCTGTGATACTCCGGAACTTTGGAATTGCGTACGGTTGGGGGGATCAAAGGTGCAGGGCAGAAACTTCTCATCTCAGTTCTCACATGAATAACACTGACCAACCGAATTAGAGGCGCTGCCCCACGCCCAACTTGTGACGTTGTGGATTATAGCAATCCTGACAGACACTCAAAAACACTGAGAGGCTTCTCATCACAACTTGTGACGTTGTGATGGTCCAGCCATCCAAACCCAACCCACTTTGATTTTTATTTATGAGCTGGGTCAACTTTCAAGATGGAACTCCGGCCAGATTGGGACCCACTTTAGAAGATAGAACTAAAGAAGTGTTTGGTTGGAGAGAGTGGAGGTTTGAAATCAGAATCGGAATGAGTGACTTTCATTCCTACCATTTGGTTGGGAGGAGTCCCATTCAGATTTCGATTCCGAAGTGGAATGGGAATGGCTCAATCTATATAGAACTCAATCTCTACTCTCCTCTATGGATTCAATTTTTTATTCTGATTTCGATTTCAATTTCGATTACGAACTAAATACTTTAGGAGATTTGGCCATTTCGATTCCGATTCTAAATCATTTCGATTCTCATCTTTATTTTAATTTCTGTTGCGAACCAAACACCCCCTAAATTGAAATGATCTGTTAGCAAATTTCAGCCCATGGTAGGTTTAGGTTATTCCAATAGCAAGAGTAAGATAATAAGAAACTTACAAAACTAGTTCTTATCCCAATTATTTGTGATTGGCTTTATGCATGTCCATGACCAAGCAAACACTAAGAGCAAGATGGATCTTGTAAAGAACCTTCAATGTATTGCCGTACCCATTTAAAGTCTTCTAAATGATGGATCCAAAATCCCTAGAAGGCCTCAAATTTCTTTCTTTTTTTTCCCAATGTAAACTTTGCAAATATTTGCAGACATATGTTTTTAATATATATATATATATAAACAATATTATTGATCCTTGATTTATATTGTCACGCCCCGAACCCAACACCCGGGTCGGATACGTGATGGCCGCACACTCCTTAGAGTAAACCCTAAAGAATATGCAAGGCCAAATAAATCATTACAATCTTATCAACCATAATATTTAATTTCAACAGTAATTCATAAAACTTGCATAATAACAATTAACATTCCTTCAATTCTCTGATCAGATACTATGACACTCTATTTATCCTTCTGCTCACCCGTAAATCCAAGCCATAGCCAATCTAAGTCATCCTGCAACTCTGAGAAAAAAAAAAAAAGATGAAGGGGTGTGAGCTTTACAGCCCAGTAAGAATTCCCATATCACACTGATATAGTAATATAGTCTGAAAATAAGGATAAGCAATAAAATATAAAATCTCATGTTCAATGTCCAGAATAATGCAAACATTCATAAATTTTCTGTCTTGTCAAAATAGATGCATCATCATATGTTAACCGGTGAAACACTTTTGTTCAACAATTGTTTCATATCTTATCTTTCATTTCTCCTTTCATAATCATATGATTTTAACATTTTCTTTCTGGCTTTGGACTATCCAAGTCTATACCTCAGTCATCTTCCGGATCGAATCCACTTTAAAAAGTCTTTCAAGACTGTCCCAGGATGAGCTCCTGGCCGGCTGTCCCACGTACCAAAGCCCGTGAGAGGCTGTCCCAGGCATAAGCTCCTGGCGGGCTGTCCCAGGCATGAGCTCCTGGCCGGCTGATCCACCTGTAAGCCAGTGGGGGCTGTCCCAGGCGTAAGCTCCTGGCGGGCTGTCCCAGGCATAAGCTCCTGACCGGCTGTTCCACATGACAAGGCTAGTCCATACCATATATCTCTTTCTTTTCATTTAATCATTATGTGTTGATTTCATCAATCAATTCTGTCTTGCATTATGATCAATTCAGATATGTCATATCCATATAATCATGCCATCAATCTCTGATACATATATATTGACATAACATACTCATGCTCAAAATCAAATAACAGTATCTCAGGTATAATAAATTCATCGATCTCAAATCCGACGATGCAAAACCAACGATGCAAGACCAACAGTAAAATAGCATATACATAATAGTGATCATGTACAGGGATTCTTACCTTTACCGGTGACTGATCCAAACACAGAAATTAATGTTCTTCTTTGATTTATGAATTTCTCTAACAAGATATTCCACTCGATATCATATGCAGACAATCATCTCTTCATAACCCTGATCAATATAAAGATCACATATATGGAGAAAATTACCGATAATCGACCTGATAACACAAATCTAGGATCTCTCTTAGGATTAACCAAAATTAGGATTTACCTAAGTATCTGGATCCTCCACTGATCCATAAGACTTCTAGAGAGAGAAAATTCTAGAGAGAGAAAGTAGAGAGAGAAAGTGGAGAGAGAAATCTTCATATCCTTCCGATGAGGCACTCATGATCGAGATCATCAGAGGTCCTATCAGGGTGACTCAATATGAATTAAGTGTTACAAATTTCGAATAGGATCAGACTGGAATCAGACCTACTGTACGAATTTCGGAGCAACCTCGGATCATCTTATTTTCATCTTCAAGTTTATTCTAGGGTTCATGATGAAATCAGAGAGGAAGACAAGATCCTAGAGAGACAATCCGTAAAGAGAGAGAAAAGTCTAGAGAGAGAATCTAGAGAGAGAAAATATAGAGAGAGAAGGTAGAGAGAGGAGAGAGAAAAGAGAGAGAAAGAAGAGAGAAAGGAGAGAGAGGAAAATTCTCTCCTTCTTCTTCTTATTTTATTTTATTTTTATTTTTATTTTTCTCTTTTTCTTTTCTTTTCTTTTTCTTTTTCCTTTTTCTTTTCTTTTTCTTTTCTTCTTCTTCTTCCTTTCTTCTTTTCTTCCCGCGGGTTCCGTTGGGCCAAAACAGGGGAGGAAAAAGAGGGTGGCTCGGGCTCCGACGACTTGGCCGGAGATCCGGCAACGACGGCCGAGCATGCAAGCTGGCCGGCGGCAGGGTCACCCTCCTTGTTGCCGGCGGCAGAGAAGGAAGAAAATCATAAAAACAGGGTATCCCTGTTTGAGCCCGAACCGGAAGCCCGAACCGGCACCTCGCCGGCTTCCAAAAACACCGGTGACCGGAGAATAACAAGGAGAAGAGGAAATACCTTGTTCCGGCGGCCAAAACAGCTCCGGCGACCTCTTTTCTTCCGATCAACCACCACGGAAATCTCTGAGAAAAATCCCTCAAATCCCCTTGATTTACTTCGAAATTTTTGTTGTAAATTCCTAAAGGAAGGTTGGAGGATCTTATAGTGGAGGTTTCCTACCCTAGCCGGACTCTTTGAGTCCGATTTTGCCGGAAATCGTGAAGGAAGAAGACTCCGGCTAGGAGTCTTCCTCCTTCTCTGTTCTGTTTTTTTTTTTTTTTTTTTTTTTTTTTTTTGTGTGTTGTTGGGCCATCTGGGCTACAGGCCCAAGTATACGGGTTGCTACAATCTCCCCCCCTAAAAAAAATTTCGTCCTCGAAATTAGATTATGTCGTTTGAGATATCTATTTCAAAGTATACATTCTTCATGTCATTCTCAAGCTTACGATAATATCATATATATTATTTATTTCTCATGATCTTGTTATAACAAAATTATTTAAAATTTCAAACTCATCCCTTCTTATTGGTTTCTCAACTTTTTGAAGAACTGTAACATTTTAAACTTGTATTAATATACCACCGTTATTTGTCTAATACATTTCACTCGAAATTCATAATTATCTCATACTACCCCTGATAAATAAAGATCAAACATCGAGCACTCTTTACCATCATCGATTTCTTTCTTCACTTGATTTTCCAACAAATTTTATATATAGACTCTCATCTTAAGAAAAATCTCAATCTTCTATATCAGTTCAAGTAACAATATTAGATTTTTTAAAAAAATATGAGATCTATGTCACGACATTCTAAGTTTGAACTAATATCAGAACTATCAAGCTATTAATAAACTTGAGATATCTAAACTTTCTTGGCATTATCTACAATGAAGCAACCTACTAACAAAAATTATCCGACTATGATCAGATAAAAAAAATTATTCTTTATTAACAACTAATGCATTCCATAATATCTTCGGAATCAAAGAATTAATATTTCTAATCAATTTAACCCACCATGCTTTTGCTGCGCACTCTGATCTTGGTTTATCAAATTATATAATTATATCAAAGATAAAAATATCCTTATATGTTAGATCGATCCAAGATAGATCCAACCTTCAAATTTCAGATAAAACTTAGGGCAAAACCTTAAGTTTCTTTATCTTTACTACTTTTGGGTATAGCATATTAAATCTTGATCCACTTTCTATGTTTGAAATTATTGTATAAATTTCATCATAACCTGTATATCATTCTCTGACAAAATAATTTTTTTTTCTTTTTTAATTTAACAACAATATCAAAATACTTTTGATCCACTTAGAAAAATAAACTTTTAATTTGAAATTCAATGCAATTTGAAAGATAAGAAATTATATTCAGAATATGATATTTTGAGTGACCAAAGACTTGTACCAAGATGTGTATCTCGTATTCTCATAATAAAATTTAAGTATATAGATATATATTCATCTAAATTGAGTTTATATGACCTCTTATAGATTCAATGTTCAAAAATATTTCTCTCTCATATGATGTAATTTCTTCTTAGACCATACCCTAATTAACTTTCTTTTGATAAGTCCAAAATTCATAATGCTCAGACAATTATCATCGAAATAATAAAATAAAAAAAAATATCATGATCTTCAATCATATAAGTTTTACATTTCAAAATCCTCTAGTATACTCAACATAACTTATCAATACCTCCCACTTCATTCCAAGGATCAACTCTTTTCATACTTAGGTCAACCTTACTAATTGAAATCTAAAATATAACTCATCAATTCTATTATAGATATAATATGCCACTTATACCTAAATTTCATCTTAATATCTATTGATTCGAAATCTAAATATTGAATCTTCTCTTTTATATCTATCATGTTGCTCATGATCATAACCTAAGTTCAGATATCACTAGAATTACAATTCTGAATAATTATAACCTTAAACTCAAATACCGCTTAAATCATATTTCCTAGTGATCATAACCTAAACTCTAATATCATTCTATCATACCTTTAATGATCCAAATCTTAAACTCTGATATTATCAATCATACTCTAGTGATTATAACCCCAAAGTTTTGATATCATTTATATGACAATCCCCAGTGACCTTAAACTTGGGCTCTAGTATTGTTCTGTCATATCCTAATCACTTGTATCATTGTCTCCGAATAAACGTAACCTAAGCTCTAAGCTCAAATGCCACTCTGTCACATCCTACTGATCTTATATAAAGTTTTGATATCACTTCAAAATCTTAGTGATCTCAAACCTAAGCTTTGATATTATTCTATTACATCCTAATCATTTATATCGTAATTTCCAATGATTATAACCTAAGCTCTGATATTATTCTGTCATATTCCAATCACTTATATCATAATCCCTAATGATCCTAACCTATGCTCTGATACCATTTTGTCACGCCCCGAACCCAACACCCGGGTCGGATACGTGATGGCCGCACACTCCTTAGAGTAAACCCTAAAGAATATGCAAGGCCAAATAAATCATTACAATCTTATCAACCATAATATTTAATTTCAACAGTAATTCATAAAACTTGCATAATAACAATTAACATTCCTTCAATTCTCTGATCAGATACTATGACACTCTATTTATCCTTCTGCTCACCCGTAAATCCAAGCCATAGCCAATCTAAGTCATCCTGCAACTCTGAGAAAAAAAAAAAGATGAAGGGGTGTGAGCTTTACAGCCCAGTAAGAATTCCCATATCACACTGATATAGTAATATAGTCTGAAAATAAAGATAAGCAATAAAATATAAAATCTCATGTTCAATGTCCAGAATAATGCAAACATTCATAAATTTTCTGTCTTGTCAAAATAGATGCATCATCATATGTTAACCGGTGAAACACTTTTGTTCAACAATTGTTTCATATCTTATCTTTCATTTCTCCTTTCATAATCATATGATTTTAACATTTTCTTTCTGGCTTTGGACTATCCAAGTCTATACCTCAGTCATCTTCCGGATCGAATCCACTTTAAAAAGTCTTTCAAGACTGTCCCAGGATGAGCTCCTGGCCGGCTGTCCCACGTACCAAAGCCCGTGAGAGGCTGTCCCAGGCATAAGCTCCTGGCGGGCTGTCCCAGGCATGAGCTCCTGGCCGGCTGATCCACCTGTAAGCCAGTGGGGGCTGTCCCAGGCGTAAGCTCCTGGCGGGCTGTCCCAGGCATAAGCTTCTGGCCGGCTGTTCCACATGACAAAGCTAGTCCATACCATATATCTCTTTCTTTTCATTTAATCATTATGTGTTGATTTCATCAATCAATTCTGTCTTGCATTATGATCAATTCAGATATGTCATATCCATATAATTATGCCATCAATCTCTGATACATATATATTGACATAACATACTCATGCTCAAAATCAAATAACAGTATCTCAGGTATAATAAATTCATCGATCTCAAATCCGACGATGCAAAACCAACGATGCAAGACCAACAGTAAAATAGCATATACATAATAGTGATCATGTACAGGGATTCTTACCTTTACCGGTGACTGATCCAAACACAGAAATTAATGTTCTTCTTTGATTTATGAATTTCTCTAACAAGATATTCCACTCGATATCATATGCAGACAATCATCTCTTCATAACCCTGATCAATATAAAGATCACATATATGGAGAAAATTACCGATAATCGACCTGATAACACAAATCTAGGATCTCTCTTAGGATTAACCAAAATTAGGATTTACCTAAGTATCTGGATCCTCCACTGATCCATAAGACTTCTAGAGAGAGAAAATTCTAGAGAGAGAAAGTAGAGAGAGAAAGTGGAGAGAGAAATCTTCATATCCTTCCGATGAGGCACTCATGATCGAGATCATCAGAGGTCCTATCAGGGTGACTCAATATGAATTAAGTGTTACAAATTTCGAATAGGATCAGACTGGAATCAGACCTACTGCACGAATTTCGGAGCAACCTCGGATCATCTTATTTTCATCTTCAAGTTTATTCTAGGGTTCATGATGAAATCAGAGAGGAAGACAAGATCCTAGAGAGACAATCCGTAAAGAGAGAGAAAAGTCTAGAGAGAGAATCTAGAGAGAGAAAATGTAGAGAGAGAAGGTAGAGAGAGGAGAGAGAAAAGAGAGAGAAAGAAGAGAGAAAGGAGAGAGAGAAAAATTCTCTCCTTCTTCTTCTTATTTTATTTTATTTTTATTTTTATTTTTCTCTTTTTCTTTTCTTTTCTTTTTCTTTTTCCTTTTTCTTTTCTTTTTCTTTTCTTCTTCTTCTTCCTTTCTTCTTTTCTTCCCGCGGGTTCCGTTGGGCCAAAACAGGGGAGGAAAAAGAGGGTGGCTCGGGCTCCGACGACTTGGCCGGAGATCCGGCAACGACGGCCGAGCATGCAAGCTGGCCGGCGGCAGGGTCACCCTCCTTGTTGCCGGCGGCAGAGAAGGAAGAAAATCATAAAAATAGGGTATCCCTGTTTGAGCCCGAACCGGAAGCCCGAACCGGCACCTCGCCGGCTTCCAAAAATACCGGTGACCGGAGAATAACAAGGAGAAGAGGAAATACCTTGTTCCGGCGGCCAAAACAGCTCCGGCGACCTCTTTTCTTCCGATCAACCACCACGGAAATCTCTGAGAAAAATCCCTCAAATCCCCTTGATTTACTTCGAAATTTTTGTTGTAAATTCCTAAAGGAAGGTTGGAGGATCTTATAGTGGAGGTTTCCTACCCTAGCCGGACTCTTTGAGTCCGATTTTGCCGGAAATCGTGAAGGAAGAAGACTCCGGCTAGGAGTCTTCCTCCTTCTCTGTTCTGTTTTTTTTTTTTTTTTTTTTTTTTTTTTTTTGTGTGTTGTTGGGCCATCTGGGCTACAGGCCCAAGTATACGGGTTGCTACATATATATTCCCTTGTATATTTGGTCCTTTATCTGTACTGCCTATAATAATTGATGGTTGGAAGTATGCAGTTGTCATGAGCTTTGAAGAAAAGAAAGGCTTTCCAAATTTATATATATGTCAGCATCTCTGAAGACTTTTTATTTTATTCTGAGAGGGTACGCAAGAAGACAGGTTTGTCTGCACCTCAATGGAGATTCTTTAGGTCCACAAGCCGCCTCAGGAGGAAAGAAAAAACTCTTAGCTACAGACAAAGAAGCCTTGCCAGGACTTTGGAAATTAACTATGCCAACTATTTCTATATGCATTGACCGCTGTTTCGTTTATGAACTTCCACAGGCTGATCTACCTCCCATAAAGATTCCCTTCCATTCTTGACTACTGGGTCCTCAGAAAATTTATTCATTGAAATCCATAAAGAACTCAACCGCTCCCAAGGACAAACAGGCTTGTCATATGCAACCCACCTTCCCTATTCCGGTAGCAGCAAAGAGTGAGTAGAGAAATATCATGGGTTCCGTGGGAGAATCAGCTGATGAATTCCAAACAAGGAGCTACTGGAGATGCAGCAAGGAAGACTTCTTCCCTGAGAAGTCCTTCGAGAGCTGGGCCGCCTATAAAGCGGCCCTGGGTCAGACCCACCACCGCTTCAAGGACCACCTCCTTGGTCGATCCAGTGACGCCACCGAGCTTGAGGAGGTCCGCAAGCCATCGAGCTCGGGGAGGTCTGCCCCGTATCACGATTTTTTTTATAATTCTCTATATGTCATTTCAAATTTTCAATCCTAATTTTATTATCAAAATGATATTCCATGCCACATTTGATGTATTTGTATTTTTTTATTATTTTATTTATTTAAAAAAATTGATAAACCGATGAAGTTAACTTTTTTTTTTCTTTTACGTTTATCAGTGGAATCACCAATTGTAGCTGTATTTGAAGCTACAGAGACCGATTCATTAGCACCGTCATCATCATTTTTTAGATCTAAATTGACGACAGACTCTTTATCAATTTATATCATATAATGAAAGCTTATATTAACCATAAAAAAAAATAAAAATAGTTAAAATATTAAAGACAGAAAGAGAAAGAGGTGGCTCAGATTTAGTATTTCATCTATAACTAAATCAAAATAACAATAATCGATTGCTTGTAGAAGAAGGCCGTTCAAGATTATTGTTGTTAGAAATAGTTGAATCAGCAAAAAGATATTTCAAAATCATCATAGCCTCCCTACACAAATCTTAAAACAAACCTTTGTCCATAAACTATACAGATACTGCAAACACATTTCAAACGGAACAAAGTTCAATATATAAATGAGACATGCAAGATAATATTTATTAAAAAATATATAATTTTTTTGAAATAAAAATAGATAAATAAATAAATAAATAAAACTAAATCGTAGGAGAACAATGATCGTCTGTGAGTCAGATTGAACATCAATAGGTTAATGCCATTGAACTCATAAATCAGAGTAAAATTAAGAAGGAAAAAAGAAATGACTACTAAAAAGGATTAAAACCTCTAATTTAAACCAGCCGAACAAAAAAAATTTCAAATAATAGACCAGATCTCTATGAGATCCCAGAAATCCTAACATAAATCCAAGAAAAAAAATCCAATCTAAGAATACTCATCGGATCTAGATTAAACACTAACCCCAGAGATCGGAGGGGAATACCTAAGCTTCGGACCAGTAAACTCTCATGATTCCTTCGAGTTTGTCATTATCGTGATGCCGCGCATTTCGACGGCTAAAGATGGAGGCCAAGTCCCAACGGGCGATCTCGTGAGGGGAGATCGGGGAGGAGCAGCGTCTAAGGGAGGAAGGTGAGGAGGAGGAGGAGGGAAATACGTAAGCTTCGGACCAGCAGAATCTCATGATTCCTTCGAGTTTCGTTCAGCACAGCCACGAATGGAGAAGAGCTAGTAGTGGACGGCTACCTATTGTCGACAGTGGGGGATCCTTGATCGAGAGGAGGGATGGGATGGGAAACCATAGAGGAGGAAAGGAGAAAACAATTGCGAAATTAGTCGAACAATGAACAAGTGGAACCTGGGACCCTAAAGAGTAAAGACTTATTCAGTTATACTTATTCCTTAAGCCCTAAGTGTAATGGGTTAAATGGGTTATAACTCGACCCGACCTGATCCATTTATTAAATGGATTAAACAGGTTAAACATGTCAGTTGTCTGAAATCTGAATCCGATCTGATTATTAAATAGGTTAAATAGGTCGATCCATTTACGATCCGAACTTATTTAATCCAAATCCAAACCTATTTAAGATGGATTGAATGCGGGTTGGATTGGAGGATTGGATTGATTTTTGCCACCCCTATATGGAAGAGAGTAATTTTTTGTGCACTACATTCGGTGTAATAGTAGCACACCATCTAATAATATTAGAGCACGTAGCGCATTTAGATGGGATGGACATTTAATGTCACTCAGCTTTTTTTTTTCCTAATTTTCAGTGATGAAAATATCCTTTTCTCTATACGACAAAGAAAGAATAATATTATTACTTTCTAATGCCTTGTATGATTTTTCGTGAATATATGTGACATTCTGAACCATATGACTTCCTATGTATTTATGACATCCTGAATAATATATATGACTTTCTGATGCCTTGTATGACTTTCTATAAATATATATGACTTCTTATATATTTATGACATGCTGAATAATATATATGACTTTCTGATGCTTTGTATGACTTTCTATAAATATATATGACATCCTGAATAATATATATGATATCTTGAACAACATATATGGCTTCCTAACATCTTATATGACTTTCTGCGAGTACATATGACATCTCAAGTAATATATATGACATCCGATGAAAATATATATGACATCCTGAATAATATATATGGCTTCCTAACGTCCTACATAACTTTCTGTGAGTATATATGATATCTTGAACAATATATATGACTTTCTGTGAATATATATGACGTCCTAAACAATATATATATAGCTTCCTAATGCCTTATATGACTTCTTTTAAATATATATGACATCCCGAACAATATATATGCCTTCCTGTAAATAAATATGACGTTCCAAACAATATATATGACTTTCTGATATCTCATATAATATGTTAGGAAGCCATATATGTTGTTCAAAATGTCATATATATTCATAGAAAGTCATCTATATTGTTCGGAATGTCATATATACTCATAGAAAGTCATATAAGGCATTAGAAAGTCATATATGTTGTTCAAGATGTTATATATATTGTTCGGGATATCATATATATTCACAGGAAGTAATATAAGGCATCAGAAAGTCATATATATTATTCAGGATGTTATAAATATGCAGGAAGTCATATATATGGTTTAAGACGTCATATATATTCATAAAAAGTCATACAAAATATTAGGAAGTAATAATACTATCTTTTTTTGTTATACAGAGAAAAGAGTATTTTTATCACTAAAAATTAAAGGAAGAAAAACTTAGATGGCATTAAGTACCTTATATACTTTAAGATAATTGGATGGTGTGCTCCATATCAAATTTATAAAGATTTTCTCTTATGGAAAAAGACAGATTTGTCGGCACCTCAATGGAGATTCTTTACGTCCGCAAGCCTCAAGGCGAAAAGGAAGAACTCTTAGCTAGAGACAGAAACTTTGCTGGGAGTTTGGAAATTAACAGTGCCGAAGACCCCATAGCTAGCCCCATCATGGAAAGCATGGGCCGGTTTTTCTGCACGCCCACAATTACTTTCCATGGTGGTCCCATTACTGACACGTGACTGCTCCAACTTCACCTATGAACTTCCACAGGCTTGACTTCTGAGTCCTCACAAAATTTGTCCATTCAAATCCATATAGAACTTACCTGCTCCCGAGAACAAGCAGGCTTTTCCAATGCAACCCACCCTCTCTATTCCGGTAGCAGAAAAGAGTGGCTAGAGAAACGTCACGGGTTCCATGGGAGAAGCAGCTGATGAATTCCAAACAAGGAGCTACTGGAGATGCAGCAAGAAAGACTTCTTCCCTGAGAAGTCCTTCGAGAGCTGGGCCGCCTATAAAGCGGCCCTGGGTCAGACCCACCACCGCTTCAAGGACCGCCTCCTTGGTCGATCCAGCGACGCCACCGAGCTCGGGGAGGTCCGCAAGCAGAGCGAGAATGACATGAAGCGCTGCCTCAGCTGGTGGGACCTCACCTGGTTTGGCTTTGGTTCGGTCATCGGTGCCGGGATCTTCGTCCTCACAGGCCGAGAAGCCCATGACCATGCTGGCCCTGCCATAATCCTCTCCTACGTTGCCTCCGGCATCTCCGCCATGCTCTCCGTCTTCTGCTACACCGAATTCTCGGTGGAAATTCCCGTGGCAGGGGGTTCATTTGCTTACCTTAGAGTGGAGCTGGGGGACTTCGCTGCGTTCATAGCAGCAGCCAACTTGATTCTAGAAAGCGTAGTCGGCAGCGCCGCGGTTGCCAGGGCTTGGACTTCATATTTGGCGACCCTCTTGAACCGCCCCTCGAACTCATTGACAATCCACACACATCTCGCCAAGGGCTTCAATTTATTGGACCCAATTGCGGTGATTGTCCTTGCAGTCACCGCAACAATCGCCATGATCAGCACCAAGAGGACCTCTCAGTTCAATTGGATTGCTTCTGCTGTCCACGTTGTTGTCATAGTATTCGTCATAATTGGTGGTTTTGCTCATGCAAACACTACCAATCTGAAACCTTTTCTCCCTCATGGCGTCCAAGGTGTCTTCCAAGCAGCCGCTATCGTGTACTTTGCCTATGGTGGATTCGATAACATCGCCACCATGGCAGAGGAAACAAGAAATCCTTCGAGGGACATACCACTAGGCCTTCTTGGTTCCATGTCGATCATCACAGTCATATATTGCCTGATGGCCCTGTCACTGAGCATGATGCAGAAATATACTGATATTGAGCCAAATGCAGCATACTCTGTCGCATTTAAGAGTGTTGGGTGGACATGGGCGCAGTATATCGTCTCCCTTGGTGCTCTGAAGGGGATGACCACCGTCCTGCTTGTCGGCGCCCTCGGCCAGGCGCGGTATACCACTCACATAGCTAGGAGTCACATAATTCCACCCTTCTTTGCTCTAGTCCACCCCAAAACTGGAACACCGATCTATGCCACTATTTTGATTACTTTCTGTGCTGCCTGCATTTCCTTCTTCTCGAGCCTGGAGATCTTGGCATCTCTACTATCTGTGAGCACTCTCTTCATCTTTATGATGATGGCCACTGCACTGCTTGTGAGGAGATACTACATGAGAGGCGTCTCCTCTCGTTCGCATCTCTTAAAGCTGTCGAGCTTCCTGCTGTTGATAATTGCTTCTTCTATGGGGACTGCAGCTTTCTGGGGACTGAGGCCTCATGGTTGGATTGGTTATCTGATAACTATTCCTCTGTGGATGGTGGGCACACTGGGGATCCAATTGTTCGTGCCTCAATGCCGGACGCCGGAGGTGTGGGGGGTTCCTCTGGTGCCATGGCTGCCGTCCTTGTCGATTGCAATCAATCTGTTTCTCATGGGTTCTTTAGGTGCTGAAGCATTCATTAGGTTTGGGATATGCACTTTGATAATGCTGCTTTATTATCTGTTCTTTGGAGTCCATGCTACCTATGACATGGCCCATGGCCAATATGGAAAAGCAACTTCAGTGGAAGCAGTGAAGAATGAAGATGTGAAGAAGGCAGCAGAAGGGCCTTGAAGCAGTTCAGCACTGATGGTAATTATTTCCTTGTCTTTTTATTTAATTCCAAATGCAATATGATGTATGGATGGTAATTTGGAGCTAGAAAAGAATTAGATGAAAAAATTGTCAAAAAAAGATGCGGCAAAATCTGCTGAAAGATGGTGACAATCAACTTTCTGGAAAATAAATTACGCCGGTAACTGTGTAGCAAATTTATGGGGACTTTGCGCTATTGAACTTGTGGGAACGGAAAATTCCATCTTTTTTCATTATCTCTAACAGTAGGAGAGGCAAGGATGAAGCTGAGACATGGATGAAATGCAGCAAGGATTCCACTGCTAGTCTCGAATTTTTTGTAACATTCATCAGGACAAAATCATAGTCCAGCTACATAAGGTGTTCCAACAATAACTGGTCTATAAAGATGCGGTGACAAACCAAATGAGGATAAAAAATCAATATAATAAAAAAGCAACCAATGAACGGAAAGCTAGACGGTCTCCGGAGACAGAAGTTTTAATAGAGATAGAAGCTTTCACTTAACAGAGAGCTCAAGAAAAACCATCCAATTTGACGTTGATTACAATTTTGGATTGCTGTCTCCATCTTGAGTCTCTCTATAGTTTGCTCTTGTTTCACATTTCAGGACGATGATGAAGATTTTTTGCAGTATTATAAAGATTATGTGAATTTCTTTATTATTATTTATTTTGCTTTCCGATATACCTTCCGAGATCTGTTTAGTTTTGATGTCTATCCTTTAAGCAGATTTATTTCTTTTTATACTGGAAGTGTTTGTCCTGCCACATAAAACTTTATACATTTTCTATTTCTCTGTTTTACTTCATTATACATTTGGCTCTTTATTAAATAAATTGGATCACTAATGGTTTAATATCATTAGTCTCTATATTTCTCAAAAAAAAAAAAAAAAATACTATACACATTCTAAGGGCAAAATTTTCAGAACTTCCTTGCAACTTCCAAGTTCTTCTGCGCTCATTCAATTTTGACCAAACATACTTCTATTGTATCCTTATTTGTATAGTTTCAATAAGTCCATGTTTGCATCCACTCCTGCAACGTTTCAAGTTGAACGAGATCCACCTCAATATATCTAATCGACGTCAGCTTAAATGCCTTAAAGTACCTTTCCCAACTGATCCTAAGTGGCCATCAGTACCAAGTAAAAATGGTGTCAATTGATCACTCTTTTGGAAGAAATACAATGTATATTTGCCACCACAATTTGCTCACTCTTCCATGAAAGCAAGTTGTGCATGATCTTAAGCTACTGGTGTTAGGATTTGACGTCTCGAGATTCAATCCACAATGAGCCTACAGTGAGGTCTGCGATGAAAAACAGAATCCAACAAGATCAAGATCATATCAAACAGAGCTCGAACGGAGAAGATATGTGCGAGAGAAGTTAGCACGAAATTTGGAGCGATGGAGGACCGGCGGCGGTGGGCCGACGGGGCACGGCAGCACGCGGCTGCGTGCGGCAAGGCGCGGCCCAGTGCATGGCGCCCGGCCCAGGCCCGGGCGCATGGGGTGCGGCCCAGGCCCAGGCACGCGGCGCAGGCACGGCCTTGGCCCAAGCGCCCGTTGGGAGCCCGTTTGCCCGATCCACCGTGGATTAGACTGTGCACAATCCACCACATGGACCGCATGGGCGTTTCCCACGCATTTCTCACGGTCCACGATACTATTCCATAGACCTGCACGTGATCGGATGGTGTGGGTTGATTCCGGTTTCGATCCAACAGTCCAGGATCTTCTATGAGCTTCTGAATATAATTGGCCAGTCCCATTTCTATAAGCACTACTAAGTTCACGTACCGTTATGGAAGTAAAGGTGGCAATCGGATCGAGTCGAATCACAAACGGGTTGGATTAGATATGGGTCGGATCAGAAAACATCAAATCTGAACCCGATTTGTTTATTAAACAGATCAGATTTTTTAATTTGAATTTAACCTATTTAATAAACAGATCATCCGATCTAATCTGTTTAACCTATTTATTAAATAGTTAACCTGTTTAACCGACTCAACACAATCTGTTTAACCTGTTTATCATTTAACCTGTTTAACAGATGAACAACCTATTTAACCGACCCGACCCAACTTGTTTAACATATTTTTAAATAAGACAAACATCATAATTCACAAACAGTCAGCATGTTTAATTCAAGATAAAATATACCACTTCAAACTGGAAACACATTATCCTTAAAGAAAAATAAATGCTGCCACTGTTTAACATATGATCACTTTAAATAATATAAAGCATGAGGAGAAAACCTGCTCAATAAAAAAAAAAGCTTACCAACCAAGCAAGTAATCACAATATTTTTAAATCCAATCTCATATCATGCATGAAAGTATGAAACCTACAATATTCTATTGTAGAACATAAAATACATATATCAAAATATTAAGTTAACATGTTACTGTAAATAGCATCAGAATATATTCCCAAATTACATCACAATGATGACAAAGAAGATAACAACGCTGCAACAGTAACACATATAGAAGATTCAAATAGGATACAATATTAACTCTAAGCCAAATCCCATCACCAACAATATGTTCAAATTAAATCGATAGTAGTGGCTTAAGAGCCTAGCTTTTATGAGTTTCAGCAATTAATCGAAGAGGCCTGGGGCTCATGTTGACCATCATCATAGTTCATAAAAGCTCGGGGCTGATTTCTTAGAAGGAACTCATCTTGGTTCCTGCATTAAAAGTTTATATTTTAGCAATGTTCAATTGAGTACAAAATATTGATAGAGAAAAAGTGAAGGATACAAACATTGGTACAACTTCAAACATATGGATCTACTAATCCAGATTCTCATCCATCTCAAGAATGATAATAAGGTTGCTGCATCTAAAAAATATCAGAATAGCAAAGAATGGAAAAGAAAGATCCATGCATATCTAGAAAAAAAAGACAAGGCTCAGATCTAATAAAGTGATAATTAATCCATAGCTAAATTAAAATGACTACAATCGATTGCCTATAGAAGAAGGTCATCTAAGATTGTTGCTGCTAGAAATAGTTAAGTCATCAAACATATATCCAAAAATTATCATAGCTCCCACAATACATGTCCAAAAATATAAACAATGCAATCCAAAAAAAATGCATAACCATGAAACAACTTGTTTAACCAATCCAACCCAACCCATTTAATCTGTTTTTAAATAAGACAAACATCAGAATTCACAAACAGCCAGCATGTTTAATTCAAGATAAAATATACTATTTCAAACTGAAAATCTAGAAACAAATTATCCTTAAAAGAGAATAAATGCTACCATTGTTTAACATATGATCATTTTAAATAACATACAGCATGAGGAGAAAATCTGCTCAATAAAAAAAAAAAAAAAACTTGCCAGCCAGGCAAATAATTACACAGTGTTTTTAAGTCCAATATCATATCATGTATGAAAGTATGAAACCTGCAATATCCTATTGTAGAACATAAAATATATATATCAAAATATTAAGTTAACATATTACTGTAAATAGCATCAGAATTCAGAACATATTCCCAAATTATATCCCAATGATGACAAAGAAGATAGCAACATTGCAATAGTAACACATACAGAAAATTCAAATAGGTTACAACATTAACTCTAAGCCAAATCCCATCACCAATAATATGTTCAAATTAAATAGGTAGTAGCAGCCTAAGAGCCAAGATTTTATGAGTTTCAGCAATTAACTGGAGAGACTTAGATCTGACAATTAATCCATAGCTAAATCAAAACGACTACAATCGGTTGCCTATATAAGAAGGCCATCCAAGATTATTGCCACTAGAAATAGTTGAGTTATCAAACATATATCCAAAAATTATCATAGCCTCTACATACAAACTTTAAAACAATCTCAAAATTGCTTAAAATCCAAATAAGTACCTAAAATTTCAAACAAAGACAACATAACAACATCCATTATTTTTAGTCAAACAAGAATCAAAAAGAAGTTTCAAACAACACAATATAACAAGATAATATGTTCGAAAAATATGAACAATATAATCCAAAAAAGAATGCATAACCATGATTCATCTCATTATGAGTTGGGATCAATATTGGCCGAGCCTTGAGTTGATTGGACGTCATTGATGGAACTGGAGTTCATGACATCTTTTACAATCTCATCTAATTTGGGTTTCAAAATATCTATATTGAAAGATTATAATAGTTAATAATAAACTCATTCAAAAAATATAATAGCAATACAATAATTAAATTATGTATCTTTCTTTCCAAATATCCAATCTCGAGTGTGAATCACGGCCTCAACGACATCTGATTTAAGTGAACTACGAAACTTATCAACTACCCACCCACCAATACTAAAAGCAGATTCAGAGATAACTGTAGATATTGAAATAGTTAAAATATCACGTGTCATGAGAGAAAGATGAGGATATCAAAAATAATTGACTTTTCAAAATTCAAGGATATCTAAATTGAACTTTCTATCAACTTTTGGCTCATCTAAGTATAATTTCAGTTCAAACTTCTATGCAGTAGTCATAAATTCAAAGCTTTCAAATGTATCAAAATCTTATAATATTATAAAAATAAAATAAGTTATTTATTAGAACTAGTATCATGTAAAAGATAATAAATTTATTTTGATAAATAAAAATTTATATTGCCTTAAAAATATCTGCTTTTCTATATGGCTCAGAAGTCTCACAAGAAGTACCACTATTAGTGTTTTCATCAGTTGATGTACCAACAGCTGGAGTTTTAGAAGAAGAAACTATATACTTATTGAAAAGAAAAAACATACAATCACAGATGCAGATGGTCTCGATTCAGCCATATCTATACAATTTTCTGCAACAATACTCTATAAACTGAAATTTATATCGATGATCCAAAATAACTGTCATGGTCAAGATTAAACAATAATCTGATCAATATTTTTTAAAATTTCTATATATTTGCCCTGTCATTCATTATATGAAAGCATCTACACTCTCCATCTCTTGTCTTAAAGTGAGCTCAATCAAAAAAATATGAGGAAAGTATAAATTTGCTGTAGTATATTTAACTTCAAAAAATATAAGAGTAGCATTATAGAATACACTCAACAACTTGTTAATCTTCACAATTTAGTCCCACTCTTCTTTAGATGGACAATGCTTGTAATTGGAGTCATTAAATTTCAAATAAAAAAAAATACGTCGATAAGCAAGAGCACTGTCTAGCATCAAATAAGTTGAATTTCATCTTGTGGGAACATCTTGTCTTAAATCTTTTCTACTTTCCAAAGATATTTATCTAATACATCCCAAAAATTTTTATTTCCGAACTTGTGAATCTCTCACATATTTAATACTTTCACGAACCTTGTAAATAGATTCATCTATTTCCTTTAATTTCTTTTGTACAATTAAATTATAAATATAAGCACAACATCGAACATGAAAGAACTCATTATTTGAGTAAGGTGCATTTTCAAATTAAGTTGGATTTTTAACATATCAATAAAAACATCATTTACTGATGTATTATCCAACATCATACAAAATAACTATTTTTCAATCTCCTAATCAATTAACAAATCATAGATCATTTCACACAAAGATATGCCATTGTATGGAGGAGGCATGAAATAAAAGTTAAGAACTTTCTTTTGCAATACCCATTCTTCATCAATAAAATAGGCGGTTAAACATAAATACCCATCAGTGGTAATTGAGGTCCACAAATCTGAAGTCAAGCTTATCCTAGTAGAAATTGAGTGTAGCCATAATAATAATTTATATATATATATATAATTTCAGCATATCTGCCTTAACAGTATTCTTTGATACTAACTTGACATCCTCACAAATATAAGCAAATAAGGATCTAATACCTTCATACTCAACAACTTGAAATGATAGATCATACTTGATAATTACATATGTCAATAATTTATAAAATTTTTCTGAATTAAATTTACTAGATTGCATTGATATAGATCTTTGAGATTGTGATAAAATCATCTGCCCCACATCACGATTCTTCTTATAATTTTCTATACGTCGTTTCAAATTTTCAGTCCTAACCTTACCACCAAAATGATATTTCATGCCACACTTGATGTATTTACATTTTTTGTTGCTTCATTTATTTAAAAAAATTGATAAACTGATGAAGTTAACTTTTTTTTACGTTTATCAGTGGAATCACCAATTGTAGTTGTATTTGAAGCTACAGAGATCGATTCATTGGCACCATCATCATCACTTTTCAGATCTAAATTGATGACATGCTCTTTATCAATCTATATCATATAATGAAAGCTTATATTAATCATAAAAAAATAAAAATAGATAAAATATTAAAAAAAAAAGAGAAAGAGGTGGCTCAGATTTAATATTTCATCTATAACTAAATCAAAATAACAACAATCGATTTTCTGTAGAAGAAGGCCATCGAAGATTATTGCTATTAGAAATCGTTGAATCAGCAAAAAGATATTTTAAAATCATCATAGCCTCGCTGCATAAATCTTAAAACAAATCTTTGTACATAGACCATACAGATACTGCAAACACATATCAAGCAGAACAAAGTTCAATATATAAATGAGACATGCAAGATAATATTTATTAAAAAAATACATATTTTTTTTGAAATAAAAGTATATAAATAAATAAATAAATAAAACTAAATCATAGGAGAACAACGATCATCTGAGAGTCAGATCGAACATCAATAGGTTAATGCCATTGAACCCATAAATCAGAGTAAAATCAAGAAGGAAAAAAGAAATGACTACTAAAAAGGATTAAAACTTCTAATTTAAATCAGCCGAACAAAGAGAATTTCAAATAATAGATCAGATCTCTATGAGATCTCAAAAATTCTAACGCAAATTCAAGAAAAAAATTCAATCTAAGAATACTCGTCGGATCTAAATCGAACACCAACCCCAGAGATCGGATGGGAATATCTAAGCTTCGGACCAGCGAAATCTCATGATTCCTTCGAGTTTGTTGTTGTCGTGATGTCGCGCATTTCGATGGCTAAAGATGGAGGCTAGGTCCCGATGGGCGATCTCATGAGGGGAGACCGGGGAAGAGCAATGTCTAAAGGAGGAGGTTGAGGAGGAGGAAAATACGCAAGCTTCGGACCAACGAAATCTCATGATTCCTTCAAGTTCCCTTCAGCACAGCCACAAACGGAGAGGATCTGGTGGTGAACGGCCACCTATTGCCGACAGTGGGGGATCCTCGATCAAGAGGAGGGATGGGATGAGAAACCTTAGAGGAGGAAAGGGGAAAATAACTGTGAAACCGATCGAACGACGAACGAGTAGAACCTGGGACCCTAAAGAGTAAAGACTTATTCAATTATACTTATTCCTTAAGCCCTAAGTGTAATAGGTTAAATGCATTATAACCCGACCTGACCTGACCCGATCTGACCCATTTATTAAACAGATTAAACGGGTTAAACAGGTCAGTTATCTAAAATCTGAATCCAATCTGATTATTAAATAAGTTAAATAGGTCGATCCATTTACGATTTAAACCCGTTTAATCCAAACCCAAATCTATTTAAGATGGATCAAATACAGATTGGATTGGAGGATTGGATCGATTTTTGCCACCCCTATATGGAAGAGAATAGTTCTTTGTGCACCGCATTCGGTGTAATAGTAGCACACCACCCAATAATATTAGAGCACGTAGCACATTTAGATGGGATAGACATTTAATGTCGCTCAGCTTTTCTTTTCACTAATTTTCAGTGATAAAAATATCTTTTTCTCTATACAACAAAGAAAGAATAATATTATTACTTTCTAATGTCTTATATGATTTTTCGTAAATATACATGTTATTCTAAACCATATATATGACTTCTTATATATTTAGGACATTATGAATAATATATATGACTTTCTGATACCTTGTATAACTTTCTATAAATATATATGACATCTTAAATAATATATACAATATCTTGAACAATATATATGGCTTCCTAATGCCTTATACGACTTCCTGTGAGTACATATGACATCTCGAGTAATATATATGACATCCAGTGAATATATATGATATCCTGAATAATATATATAGCTTCCTAACGTCTTATATGACTTTCTGTGAGTATATATGACATCCCGAATAATATATATGACTTTCTATGAATATATATGACGTTCTAAATAATATATATGGCTTCCTAATACCTTATATGACTTCTTTTAAATATATATGACATCTTGAACAATATATATGCCTTCCTGTAAATAAATATGACATTCCAAACAATATATATGACTTTCTGATGTCTTATATAATATGTTAAGAAGCCATATATGTTGTTCGAAATATCATATATATTCACAGAAAGTCATCTATATTGTTCGAAATATCATATATACTCATAGAAAGTCATATAAGGTGTTAAAAAGTCATATATATTGTTAAAGATGTTATATATATTGTTTGGAATGTCATATATATTCACAGAAAATAATATAAGACATCAGAAAGTCATATATATTATTCAGGATGTCATAAAAATACAGGAAGTCGTATATATGGTACAAGACATCAGATATATTCACAGAAAGTCATATAAGATATTAAAAAGTGATAATACTATTTTTTTTATTATATAGAGAAAAGAGTATTTTCGTCATTAAAAATTGAAGGAAGAGAAAGTTAGATGGCATTAAATGTTTATCCAACCGTTAAATATTTTATGTATTTTAAGATAATTGAGTGGTGTGTTCTATGTCAAATTTATTGCACTCTAGAAGGTGTACAAAGACTCTCTCTTACGGAAGATGACAGGTTTGTCGGCACCTCAACGGAGATTCTTTACGTCCACAAGCCTCAAGGCGAGAAGGAAGAACTCTTAGCTACAGACAGAAGATTTGCTGGGAGTTTGGAAATTAACAGTGCCGAAGACCCCGTTGCTAGCCCCATCATGGAAAGCATGGGCCGGTTTTTCTACATGCCCACAATTTCTTTCCATGGTGGTCCCATTACTGACACGTGACTGCTCCAACTTCACCTGTGAACTTCCACAGGCTTGACTTCTGAGAACAAGCAGGCTTTTCCAATGCAACCCACCCTCTCTATTCCGGTAGCAGCAAAGAGTGGCTGGAGAAACATCACGGGTTCCATGGGAGAAGCAGCTGATGAATTCCAAACAAGGAGCTACTGGAGATGCAGCAAGAAAGACTTCTTCCCTGAGAAGTCCTTCGAGAGCTGGGCCGCCTATAAAGCGGCCCTGGGTCAGACCCACCACCGCTTCAAGGACCGCCTCCTTTGCCGATCCAGCGACGCCACCGAGCTCGGGGAGGTCCGAAAGCAGAGCGAGAATGACATGAAGCGCTGCCTCAGCTGGTGGGACCTCACCTGGTTTGGCTTTGGTTCGGTCATCGGTGCCGGGATCTTCGTCCTCACAGGCCAAGAAGCCCATGACCATGCTGGCCCTGCCATAATCCTCTCCTACGTTGCCTCCGGCATCTCCGCCATGCTCTCCGTCTTCTGCTACACCGAATTCTCGGTGGAAATTCCCGTGGCAGGGGGTTCATTTGCTTACCTTAGAGTGGAGCTGGGGGACTTCGCTGCGTTCATAGCAGCAGCCAACTTGATTCTAGAAGGCATAGTCGGCAAAGCTGCGGTTGCCAGGGCTTGGACTTCATATTTGGCGACCCTCTTGAACCGCCCCTCGAACTCATTGAGAATTCACACACATCTCGCCAAGGGCTTCAATTTATTGGACCCCATTGCAGTGATTATCCTTGCAGTCACCGCAACAATCGCCATGATCAGCACCAAGAGGACCTCTCACTTCAATTGGATTGCTTCCGCTGTCCACGTTGTTGTCATAGTATTCGTCATAATTGGTGGTTTTGCTCGTGCAAACACTACCAATCTGAAACCTTTTCTCCCTCATGGCGTCCAAGGTGTCTTCCAAGCAGCCGCAATCGTGTACTTTGCCTATGGTGGATACGATAACATCGCCACCATGGCAGAGGAAACAAGAAATCCTTCGAGGG
>NC_025995.2:117136275-117281275 GCF_000442705.2 Elaeis guineensis
CCCATATTGATGACTCATTTTTACTTTGCTCCAAAAGAAATCCTAGTGTTTAAAAAAGGTAATTTTGGAGAGAACCCACATAGAAAAAGAGGTTTTGAAAATCAGAAACATGAGACGGCAAAAAGAGAGATCGTTCCTTTTTCAGATTTATTTGTGCAGCCTTCACAAAAGTGATTGTCGGGAATTCGTTCACCGTTGGATCAAACTGAAATTTGGTCTGCATATTCTCGACACCTGGTTCTTCAATCTGGACGGTGGAGATCGGAATTGGAATCCTTTTTCTTTGGTTTCTGCTTACCGTTTTCTTTAAAATTTTTCTATTTTCTGGTAATATCTTCTCAACTTCACTTGTTGCATCATTAGATGTTTGTGGCTGCCAAGAATATTGATTCTTGATGATTTATTGTGTTGAGAAGTTGATGTATGCCTCTGGTTGTTGATAACTAGAGAGAAATCTTGTGTATTCCCATTATTTGATTATAGTGGAAGTTGTGGGTGTCGGGCCGTGGTTTTTACTCCTCATATTGAGGAGGTTTTCCACGTAAATCTTGATGTTTTTGTGTTTGATTTGTTCGCTGCATCTTTCACATATTTTGCTTGGTTTCTCTACTTGTTAAATTTTCATCAAAGTGGTATCAGAGCCAGGTTCGTTGATTTGTTGTCCTGTGTCGAACAATGGAAGTTAATTCAAGTAGAATGATCAATTTGAATGGATCTAATTATGCTGTTTGGAAATCAAAAATGGAGGATGTTCTTTATGTGAAAGGATACCACTTACCTGTGTTTGCTTCTGAAAAACCTGTTGATAAAACTGATGAAGAGTGGAACTTGATACATAGACAAGTATGTGGATACATCAGACAGTGGGTTGAGGATAATGTATTGAACCACATTATTGGAGAGACACATGCACGAACTTTGTGGACTAAGCTTGAGCAGTTATATGCAGGGAGGACTGGAAATAATAAGCTGTATTTAATCAAGCAGATGATGGCTTTGAAATACAGAGATAATACCCCCATGACAGATCATCTGAACACCTTTCAGGGAATCATAAATCAACTAGCTGCTAGGGGTATTAGATTTGATGAGGAAGTGCAGGGCTTATGGCTTCTTGGTACACTACCGGACTCATGGGAGATGTTTAGAACGTCGTTATCTAACTCAGCTCCTAATGGTGTGATCACAATGGATATGGCTAAAAGTAGTGTTTTGAATGAAGAGATGAGAAGAAAGTCACAATATTCCTCTTCACAGTCAGATGTTCTAGTTGCTGAGACCAGGGGGAGAAGTAAGAGCCGTGGGTCGAAGAATAAAGAAGGTAGCAGAAGCAAGTCCAGAAATAAGTTTGCAAATATTGAGTGCTATCATTGTGGTAAGAAAGGGCACATCAAAAGATTTTGCAGACAGTTAAAGCGAGAGAACAAAAATAATAAAGATAAAGAAAAAAATAATGATGATAACAACAATGAAGGTCGAGTTGCCACCACTACCGAAGATTTTCTTCTTGTTTATGATAGTGATATTGTCAACTTAGCATATGACGAAACTAGTTGGGTGATTGATAGTGGTGCTTCGACACATATTACTTCTCGAAAGGAGTTCTTTACATCTTACACGGCCGGTGACTTTGGGGTTGTGAAGATGGGTAATGACGGTGTTGCTAAAGTTATTGGCATTGGAGATGTTTGCTTAGAGACAAACAATGGTACCAGATTAGTTCTCAAGCATGTGAAGCATGTTCCAGACATCCGTTTGAATTTGATTTCAGCAAGTAAACTGGATGATGATGGTTTTTGTAATATTTTCTCCAATGGCCAGTGGAAACTCACCAAAGGTGCTATGGTTGTGGCTAGAGGCAAGAAGTCTTCCACTTTGTATTTGTTGCACGCAAGGCTCTCCAAAGATGTTGTTAATGCGGTAGAGAATATGAGTGAAACAGAGTTGTGGCATCAAAGACTTAGTCATATGAGTGAGAAAGGAATGGCTTTATTGGTCAAGAAGAATCTATTATCTAGTATGATGAGTACACATTTGCAGAAGTGTTCTCACTGCTTAGCAGGAAAACAGAATAGAGTGTCTTTCAAGTCACATCCTTCTTCTAGACAGCAGAACATACTTGACTTGGTGCATTCTGACTTGTGCGGTCCTATGAAGACAAGTACACTTGGTGGTTCACTTTACTTTGCTACTTTCATTGATGACCATTCAAGAAAGTTGTGGGCTTATACTTTGAAGCATAAAGATCAAGTATTAGATATCTTCAAACAGTTTCAAGCTTCAGTTGAGAGAGAGACAGGAAAAAAGTTGAAATGTATCCGTACAGATAATGGGGGTGAATATTCAGGGCCATTTGATGAATATTACAAACAGCAAGGTATTCGGCATCAGAAAACACCACCAAAGACACCACAATTGAATGGGTTGGCTGAGAGAATGAACAGAACATTGATTGAAAGAGTCAGATGTTTGCTTTCACAAGCAAAGTTACCTAGATCCTTTTGGGGAGAAGCTTTAAACACTGTTGTTCATGTATTAAATCTCTCACCATGTGTTCCTTTGCAGTTTGATGTACCCAACAGAGTTTGGACAGGCAAGGATGTTTTTTATAATCATTTGTGGGTCTTTGGATGCAAGGCATTTGTGCATATTCCCAAAGATGAGAGATCCAAGCTCGATGTGAAGACAAAATAGTGTATTTTTGTGGGTTATGGTCAGGATGAGTTTGGTTATAGGTTTTATGATCCTATTGACAAGAAACTCATTAGAAGTCGTGATGCTGTGTTTATAGAGAACCAGACAATACAGGATATTGACAAGACTGAGAAATCAGTGCCACAATACACTGATAATTTGATTGATTTAGAGATAGTCCCTTCCACACCAGTCCTTGAACAAAATGCAGATGAGCCTGTAAACAATAAGACAGATGATAATGATCATGATCAGCCAGCAGTGATAGAAACCTCTCCAACAATGCCACTCAGAAAATCTACTAGAATACGACAGCCATCTACTAGGTATTCCACTGATGAATATGTCTTATTGACTGATGGAGGAGAACCTGAGAGTTTTGAAGAGGCTGTAGATAGTGAGCAGAAAAAGGAGTGGATTGAGGCCATGCAAGATGAAATGAATTCCTTGTATGAGAATAATACATATGGGCTAGTGAAATTGCCTAAAGACAAGAAGGCTCTAAAAAATAAGTGGGTTTATAGAGTTAAACATGAAGAACATAACTCTCATCCACGGTACAAAGCCAGATTGGTGGTTAAAGGATTCAGTCAGAGAAAAGGAATTGATTTTGAATAAATATTTTCTCCTGTTGTGAAAATGTCATCTATTCGGGTTGTTCTTGGCTTAGCTGCTAGTCTTGATTTGGAGATTGAGCAGATGGATGTAAAAACTGCTTTTCTCCATGGTGATTTGGAGGAGGAGATCTACATGGAACAACCTGAGGGTTTTAGAGTAAAAGGAAAAGAAGATTTTGTATGCAAGTTGAACAAAAGTCTTTATGGTTTGAAGCAAGCACCCAGACAATGGTACAAAAAATTTGAGTCAGTTATGAGGGAGCAAGGCTACACAAAAACTACCACTGATCATTGTGTTTTTGTGCAAAAATTCTCTGATGCTGATTTTATTATTCTTTTACTCTATGTTGATGACATGTTAATTGTTGGTAGGAATGCTTCTAGAATTGATGGCCTGAAGAAACAGTTGTGCAAGTTCTTTGCCATGAAAGACTTAAGGCCTGCTAAGCAAATTCTTGGCATGAGGATCACTAGGGAAAGAACTACAAAGAAACTGTATTTATCACAAGAAAAATACATTGAAAAGGTTCTTCAAAGATTCAAAATGGATAAAGCCAAAGCGGTTAGCTCTCCTTTCTCTATTGCTACTAGATTGAGTAGTAAACAAAGTCCTTCTACTGATGAAGAAAAAGAAGATATGCAAAGTGTGCCTTATAGTTCAGCAGTAGGTAGTTTGATGTATGCAATGGTATGTACGAGGCCAGATATAGCTCATGCAGTTGGCATGGTAAGCCGTTTTCTTTCAAATCCAGGGAGAGACCATTGGAATGCGGTGAAGTGGATTATGAGATATTTGTGGGGTACTTCTAGTCTGAGTCTTTGTTTTGGAAGTGAGAAACCTGTGTTAGTTGGTTACACAGATGCAGATATGGCTGGGGATGTTGATTCTCGCAAGTCTACCTCAGGCTACTTGATCACTTTTTCAGGGGGAGCTGTGGCTTGGCAATCAAGATTGCAAAAATGTGTTGCGCTTTCTACCACAGAGGCAGAGTTTATTGCAGCTACTAAAGCTTGCAAGGAGTTGCTATGGATGAAGAAATTTCTTCAGGAACTAAGCTTCAAGCAAGATCGATATGTCCTATTCTGTGATAGTCAAAGTGCTATTCACCTTGCTAAGAACTCTACTTTTCACTCGAGATCGAAACATATTGATGTGAGGTACCATTGGATTAGAGATGTATTGAATGCTAAGTTGTTACTACTTAAGAGAGTATCCACTGATCATAATGGTTCGGATATGTTGACAAAGACATTACCATCAGAGAAGATCAAAGCTTGTCGTCATATTGCTGGGATGACGACCCTCTCCACATAGTCGAGAGGGGAGATTTGTTGGGTTGGATCTCTCCTATGTGGAGAATGGCCCAAAGCCTATATGGGTCAAAACCCATATTGATGACTCATTTTTACTTTGCTCCAAAAGAAACCCTAGTGTTTAAAAAAGGTAATTTTGGAGAGCACCCACATAGAAAAAGAGGTTTTGAAGATCAGAAACATGAGACGGCAAAAAGAGAGATCGTTCCTTTTTCAGATTTATTTGTGCAGCCTTCGCAAAAGTGATTGCCGGGAATTCGTTCACCGTTGGATCAAACTAAAATTTGGTCTGCATATTCTTGACACCTGGTTCTTCAATCTGGACGGTGGAGATCGGAATTGGAGTCCTTTTTCTTTGGTTTCTGCTTGCCGTTTTCTTCAGAATTTTTTTATTTTCTGGTAATATCTTCTCAACTTCACTTGTTGCATCATTAGATGTTTGTGGCTGCCAAGAATATTGATTCTTGATGATTTATTGTGTTGAGAAGTTGATGTATGCCTCTGGTTGTTGATAACTAGAGAGAAATCTTGTGTATTCCCATTATTTGATTATAGTGGAAGTTGTGGGTGTCGGGCCATGGTTTTTACTCCTCATATTGAGGAGGTTTTCCACGTAAATCTTGGTGTTTCTGTGTTTGATTTGTTCGCTGCATCTTTCACATATTTTACTTGATTTCTCTACTTGTTAAATTTCCATCACAGGTCGGAGAGAGATGCGGTAATGCAGAACAGAGAAGAGATATGGAGAGCAGTTTGAAATAAGAAATGGACGGCTAAAGTTTCTAAGTTCACTAGGTTCATTTTTGTTCATTTTGACTCAATATTATAATAATGTTGTGGGTTTATTTGAATGTTTGGGTCTAAAATCTCATAAGATCCGGACTAGTACAATTAGGAAAAAAAAGGCATCTTTTTTCTTTCCATGAAATTTAGACCGGCCCTCCAAAGATCCCTCGATATTTATAAACACAAGCCTAACTCCAGCTAATTTTTCCTATTTGCACAAGCCCATAAATTTTAAGGAATTTTGGGCCTAAACATCCAAATGGACCCTTAATAAGTGTTTCCTATCATTCTTTTCTGATGAAATAAATTTATGAGAATTATAGTATAATCATGTTACTTTATTGGTAAAGGATAAATATTTCTTAAACTCATGTTTTGTTAAAAAAAAATCCTAAATCTGAAAAACATAAAAGTAGTTTTTTTTTCATCCAATAAACTACTATAAAGACCTGTTTGGATAATTAGGCTAAAAAAACCTAAACCAATACAACCATAAAAATTGGATTAATGAGCTAGATCTATATTAAAAAAAATGCCCAATGAAACTCTTAAGTGGAACGGCCGAAATTCTATGGGGAGAAAAAAAATCTCAGCCAAATTAGAGCCTATCTACTTCAAAGGTACTCTGGGTAATTATAAACATAGACCTAACTCCAATTTGATTTTGATGATTGTATCAGTCTGATTGACAAATTCCATTGGATTTTTCTTCCAACTATCTAAACAAGCACTAAATAAGATTAAAGTAGGTTTTGGCAGTTTATAGTGCAACAAGTAAGGCATCAAACTTGAGCTTCAATAGTTCTATGAGTAAGTTCAAGATTAGCTAAGAATGGATAACACCAATTTTTCTTCTTTCCTTCATTTTTATTTTTATTTTTGTTGGTCTTCTTCTCTCTGAGAATAATCGTAAAAAGCACCAAACACTTAAGAAAACACCTCCTGTTATGGCCTTATTTCGATGGATAACGGTAGTCGGTCTAGAGCTAACTAGGAGTTGCACCTGTTAGTTAGCGGTGGGATCATCGAAAAATGATGCGTCATCACTGGAGAAGGTGCACATAATCAAGATCAAAACAAAGGACAATTAAAGAGTTTAAAGTGAAATGATGCCGGACTTTGCTCGATGCCGAAAAAGGAAGATCTGCAAAATAAGTCCCGTCAGAGGTGGCTCCGATGAAGACCCTCTAATGCTCGAATCAGTAAGATGATTCGAAAGGAAAGAGTGACAGAGTCTCTGGATTTCAAGATAGTGTATCTATGCATATCTGGAGGAGTCTCCGCTTATCTCTATTTATAGAGGGAGCAAAATGAATGGTGAAAGGACAGGTGATCATGCCGATCATATTTTGTTATACGGCATCGTATGGTGCCGTGTAAGTATCTTTAAATACACACGGCGAGCATGCCTTCTATTCGGCGTATTTATGGCGACGGACGCTACCGGATGTGGGCATAATAAATGATCCTGTGGGCACATTTAATGAAATCGTTGTATTCCATCATGGCATGCAGTTAGCCGACCAAGGTATGGTGTCTGAGTGATATGATCTTGATGTGGCCTGTCAGAGTCATATGATTGTTACGTTCGGTACTCAGTTAGTCGGTAGAGGTCCGTATTGTCGGAGTCGACAGGATGGAATCGCCGAGGTGCCTTGTCTTCGATTGGCATAGTCGGCTGTCAACCGACCATTAAGTCGGTTACAGGCCGAGCACCGCTGGAGGGATAGCAGCTGTGGGAGGCATATTAATTTTAGTCGGAATGATGCCGACCAAGGGTGACCAACTTTTAGTTTGCTGGATGTCAGCGGCGGTGCCTAACGTCTATCCTGCCGGGTGGGACTTTGTATATCCGAACCAGGTTGATTGGCGATTACTTAGTCGGTGTAGTTTTCTTAATCGGCTCAAAGATGAGAAGATATGATAGTTGGCTAAGTGACGGAGATCTATCCCAACACCTCCCATGGCACAAATGTGGAACCTATTTCCAACGGAAGAGAAATGTGATCGATATGCCCTAGTAACAATCTATATAACAAATCTGCAGCACTGTAAATTTGTAACCATCATTGCATTGGACAATGACCTAATGCAACAGAATAGACCGCGATATATCATGTTGTTGGGCCTCCATCAGTAACATGACATGCCCAATTTATGTTGGTGGTAGTCTCTCATAAAATCACCATGTCCAACGCATCGCTATGGACCCTAATCGTTAAGCTGCAATTGTGGAAGTAGAAGGAAATTTATGAACATGACCTTATCCTGTATAACGCAGGACCATTGGGCCTACCCTATTTAACTTCGGGATACAGCTGGCCAGGCCCATTACCATGAGCACTACTGAGTCCAGGTACCTTTATGGAGAGAAACAGATCTGTCTGCACCTCAATGGAGATTCTTTAGTCTTTACGTCCACAAGCCTCAGGGCGAAAGGAAGAACTCTTAGCTACAGACACAGAAGCTTTGCTGGGAGTTTGGAAATGAACAGTGCCAAAGAGACCCCAGAGCTAGCCCCATCATTGGAAAAGGATGGGCCAGTATTTCTATATGCCCACAGTATCTTTCCAACGTGGTCCCACTACTGACATGTGACTGCTCCAGCACCATTCATGAACTTCCACAGGGTGATCTGCCTCCCACAAAGATTCCGTCCCATTCTTGACTTCTGAGTCCCCAGAAAACTTATCCATTCAAATCCATTAAGAACTTTCCTGCTCCCAAGAGCAAGCAGGCTTTTCCAATGCAACCCACCCTCTCTATTCCAGTAGCAGCAAAGATTGGCTAGAGAAACATCACGGGTTCCATGGAAGAATCAGCTGATGAATTCCAAACAAGGAGCTACTGGAGATGCAGCAAGAAAGACTTTTTCCCTGAGAAGTCCTTCGAGAGCTGGGCCGCCTATAAAGCGGCCCTGGGTCAGACCCACCACCGCTTCAAGGACCGCCTCCTTTGCCGATCCAGCGACGCCACCGAGCTCGGGGAGGTCCGAAAGCAGAGCGAGAATGACATGAAGCGCTGCCTCAGCTGGTGGGACCTCACCTGGTTTGGCTTTGGTTCGGTCATCGGTGCCGGGATCTTCGTCCTCACAGGCCAAGAAGCCCATGACCATGCTGGCCCTGCCATAATCCTCTCCTACGTTGCCTCTGGCATCTCCGCCATGCTCTCCGTCTTCTGCTACACCGAATTCTCGGTGGAAATTCCCGTGGCAGGGGGTTCATTTGCTTACCTTAGAGTGGAGCTGGGGGACTTCGCCGCGTTCATAGCAGCAGCCAACTTGATTCTAGAAGGCATAGTCGGCAAAGCTGCGGTTGCCAGGGCTTGGACTTCATATTTGGCGACCCTCTTGAACCGCTCCTCGAACTCATTGAGAATCCACACACATCTCGACAAGGGCTTCAATTTATTGGACCCAATTGCAGTGATTATCCTTGCAGTCACCGCAACAATCGCCATGATCAGCACCAAGAGGACCTCTCAGTTCAATTGGATTGCTTCTGCTGTCCACCTTGTTGTCATAGTATTCGTCATAATTGGTGGTTTTGCTCGTGCAAACACTACCAATCTGAAACCTTTTCTCCCTCATGGCGTCCAAGGTGTCTTCCAAGCAGCCGCAATCGTGTACTTTGCCTATGGTGGATACGATAACATCGCCACCATGGCAGAGGAAACAAGAAATCCTTCGAGGGACATACCACTAGGCCTTCTTGGTTCCATGTCGATCATCACAGTCATATATTGCCTGATGGCCCTGTCACTGAGCATGATGCAGAAATATACTGATATTGATCCAAATGCAGCATACTCTGTCGCATTTAAGAGTGTTGGGTGGACATGGGCGCAGTATATCGTCGCCCTTGGTGCTCTGAAGGGGATGACCACCGTCCTGCTCGTCGGCGCCCTCGGCGGGGCACGGTACACCACTCACATAGCCAGGAGTCACGTAATTCCACCCTTCTTTGCTCTAGTCCACCCCAAAACTGGAACACCGGTCTATGCCACTATTTTGATTACTTTCTGTGCTGCCTGCATTGCCTTCTTCTCGAACCTGGATATCTTGGCAACTCTACTATCTGTGAGCACTCTCTTCATCTTTATGATGATGGCCACTGCACTGCTTGTGAGGAGATACTACATGAGAGGCGTCTCAACTCGTTCGCATCTCTTAAAGCTGTCGAGCTTCCTGCTGTTGATAATTGCTTCTTCTTTGGGGACTGCAGCTTACTGGGGACTGAGGCCTCATGGTTGGATTGGTTATCTGATAACTATTCCTCTGTGGATGGTGGGTACACTGGGGATCCAATTGTTCGTGCCTCAATGCCGGACGCCGAAGGTGTGGGGTGTTCCACTGGTGCCATGGCTGCCGTCCTTGTCGATTGCAACCAATCTGTTTCTCATGGGTTCTTTAGGTGCTGAAGCATTCATTAGGTTTGGGATATGCACTTTGATAATGCTGCTTTACTATCTGTTCTTTGGAGTCCATGCTACCTATGATATGGCCCATGGCCAATATGAAAAACCAACTTCAGTGGAAGCAGTGAAGAATGAAGATGTGAAGAAGGCAGCAGAAGGGCCTTGAAGCCGTGCAGCACTGATGGTAGTTATTCCCTTGTCTTTTTATTTAATTCCAAATGCAATATGATGTATGGATAGTAATTTGGAGCTAGAAAAGAACATGGGTAGATGAAAAAAATGTCAAAAAAAGATGTGGCAAGATCTGCTGAAAGATGGTGACAACCAACTTTCTGGAAAATAAATTACGCCAGTAACTGTGCAGCAAATTTATGGGGACTTTGCGCTATTGAACTTGTGGGAACCGAAAATTCCATCTTTTTTCATTATCTCTAACAGTAGGAGAGGCAATGATAAAGCTGAGACATGGATGAAATGCAGCAAGGATTCCACTGCTAGGTTCGAATTTTTTGTAACATTCAGCAGGACAAAATCATAGTCCAGCTACATAAGGTGTTCTAACGATAACTGGTCTATAAAGATGCGGTGACAAACCAAATGAGGATAAAAAACCAATATAATAAAAAAGCAACCAACGAACAGAAAGCTAGACGGTCTCTAGAGATAGAAGTTTTAATAGAGAGATGCTTTCACTCAACAGAAGGCTCAAGAAAAACCATCCAATTCGATGTTGATTGCAATTCGGACTGCGGTGTCTCTATCTTGAGTCTCTTTATAGTTTGCTCTTATTTCACATTTTGAGATGACGATGAAAATTCTTTATAGTATTATGGAGATTATGTGATTTTCTTTGCTGTTATTTGTTTTGCTTTCTGATATACTTTCTGAGTGCTGTTTAGTTTTACTGTCTATCCTTGAAGCAAGTTTTTTTCTTTTTATATTGGAAGTGGTTATCTTGCCACTTAAAACTTTATATATTTCCTATTTCTCTGTTTTACTTCATGATACATCTGGCTCTTTATTAAATCAATTGGATCATTGATGATTTAATATCATTAGTCTTTATATTTTTCAAAAAAAAAATATACTGTACACATTCCAAGGGCAAAACTTTCAGAACTTCCTTTCAACTTCCAAGTTCTTCTGCGCTCATTCAATTTTGACCAAACATACTTCTATTTTATCCTTATTTGTATAGTTTCAATACGTCCATGTTTGCACCTACCCCTGCAACGTTTCAAGTTGAACGAGATCCACCTCAATTTATCTAATCGACGTCAGCTTAAAATGCCTCAAAGTACCTTTCCCAACTGATCCTAAGTACCAAGTAAAAATGGCGTCAATTTGATCACTCTTTTGGAAGAAATACAGTGTACATTTGCCACCACAATTTGCTCACTCTTCCATGGAAGCAAGTTGTGCATGATCTTAAGCTGCTGGAATATATATGCAGCTACTCAAGCGCATTTTAGCTTGAGAGCAGATCAACATGTATATCCGTATCGGTGCAAGTTTAGGAGGAAAGTTTAGGTCGCCATTTAGCTTGCATAGACATCTGCACCGTCTTATACTGCGACAATGCTTGCAGTACCAAAGGCCCAAGTTAAATAGTGCCGCAGACGTACGCTGGGTAACAACTATCGTACAAGTGGGAGGTCCCCCCCCCCCCCCCCCCCCCCCCCCCCGCTTTTTCAACCATTAGAAAAAAAAGGGGGGGAGAGCCGAAGACTGGCCTAGATGTATCCAACGTCATACAAACCCCGGTAGTTGAATCCTAGAGCAAAGCTATTCGAAAGATTTATTTTATTTGTCATACTATTAGTCAAGCACAAGATTATATAAGTCTCGTGGATTATGAAATTAATTGCATGTGCATAGTTATCCAAAAAATAATAATAATATCAGTAGTGTTGTCAGATTGATGATTAATAAAATTATAATATTCATAAGGTATATGCTCTGTATTATAAGAATATTTGACGGAAATACTATCTAGTCTATTTGGTAGTCTGATTGACACTGAGATGACGTACTCACATGGAAAAGAGGAATTCTCTCGATTCGGATGGGGAGAATCAATCACTTTGAGTATCCTATGGTGGGATCTTGTGACTCGGATAAGTCGATCATAAAGTGAAAATTATTCGAATCGAATATTTCTTGATAAAAAGAGTTTTTATGATCACATCAAAGAAACTTGCTATGCGGTCTCCTTTTTTTACTGTGCCAAAAAAAAATATTTAAAAAATGCTATCCTATTTAAATATGATTCACGCAGATTAGTAGAAGTCAGTCAACTCCAACTGAAAGCCCCAAAACATGATTGTCGGCTCCAACTCAGAGATAATAGAAAGAATCGTGTAATTCCAATAATTAAAAAGCAAAATGGAAAATGTTCATGGATTCCCCTGGACTGCATATCTTGGCGCATGAAGAAAAGTGGAGCAGGTCGGAGAGAGATGCGGTAATGCAGAACAGAGAAGAGATATGGAGAGCAGTTTGAAATAAGAAATGGACGGCAAAAGTTTCTAAGTTCACTAGGTTCATTTTTGTTCATTTTGACTCAACATTATAACAATGTTGTGGGTTTATTTGAATGTTTGGGTCTAAAATCTCATAAGATCCAGATTAGTACAACTAGAAAAAAAAAAAAAAAATTTCATGAAATTTAGAATGGCCCTCCAAAGATCCCTCGATATTTATAAACACAAGCCTAACTTGAGCTAATTTTTCTTATTTGTACGAGCCCATAATGTCATGTTGACTCGGCCAACAGAGCAGTCTCCCCTTTCCGTTTCTGCCCACGATTTTGGTTGTCAGGTTGACTCGGCCAACAGAGCAGTCTCCCCTTTCCATTTCTGCCCACGATTTTGGTTGTCAGGTTGACTCGGCCAACAGAGCAGTCTCCCCTTTCCGTTTCTGCCCATGATTTTGGTGGGGCCTCTCTTTTGGCAATGCAGCGAAATTTCCTTTTCAGCGAGATTTTCTTTCCCCACACGCGGGTCTCTCTTTTGGCAATGCAACGGGATTTCCTTCTTTTTTGATCCTTTCAAGAGATATTCTTCCTCTCATTCTGCTAATATATTTTTCACGAGAGAAAGAATTAAAAGGAGATAAAGAGAGAGAGATTAAAAAGCTTCTCTTTTGATGTACTATTGATTCTTACATAGTAAAAATTTCTCGCCTCCGCCCAAGGACGTAGGAGTATCTTTTTGATCTCCGAACCACGTAAATCTGTGTGTTCTTCTTCTTCTTCCCTATTTTTTTTTCTTTCGTTCTGCGTTGAAGGTGCGATTCTGGTGTCCATTTGTACCAGTGGCATTATTATTTGTGTTTGTGTGCGAGTTTATCCCAACAAACTGGTATCAGAGCCTGGTTATCAGATCGCTCGTTCTGTCTGCACACAAGCTCCGTTTGCTACTTTGTGAAGGATTCCAGATGGCTGCGAAGTTCGAAATCGAGAAGTTCGACCAGAATATTAGTTTCGGTATTTGGCAAGTTAAGATGCGCGCGATCTTGACGCAGCAAGGGTTGCAGAAGGCATTACTTGGAAAGGAGAAGATGCCGGCCACATTATCTGAAGAAGAGAAACAAGAGATGGATGAGAAAGCTCTGGCTGCGATTCAGTTGTGCTTGTCGAACGAAGTTCTGCGAGAAGTCATCCATGAGAAGTCAGCGGCTGCTTTGTGGTTCAAGTTAGAGTCATTGTACATGACAAAGTCCCTCACCAGCAAGCTACATTTGAAGCAGCATCTCTTTATGTTGAAGATGGTTGAAGGTACATCTGTAAAAATCCATCTTGATGAATTTAATTCTATTCTTATGGATCTAGAGAATTTAGAAGTCAAGATTGAAGATGAGGACCAAGCCCTTTTATTGCTCTGCTCTTTACCACCATCATTTAAACACTTTAGAGAAACTCTACTTTATGGTAGAGATTCTATTTCTATTGAAGATGTGAAATCATCCCTATTTTCAAAAGAGTTGATGGATAGAGACTTAACTGGTGGTAACAGTGAAGGAGTTTCTGAAGGCCTTATGGCCAGAGGCCGGTCTCAAGAGAGAACTTTTGAGAAAAAGAAGGAAGAGCGCAGATCAAAGTCAAGAAACAAGTCTAAAGTCTGCAATTACTGTAAGAAAAAAGGACACATCAAAATTGATTATTACAAGTTGAAAAACAAACAGAAAAGAGAAGCAGAAAAATCTGAGAATGCAGCAGAGGTTGGAATTGCAAAAGATGAGTCCTATGATTATGTTTTATCTATTAATATTGACAGATCCAAGGATGAATGGATTTTAGATTCGGGTTGCTCCTACCACATGTGTCCTTACAGGGACTGATTCTACACCTATGAGCAGATTGATGGTGGAGTTGTCTTGATGGGGAACAATGCCCCATGCAAGACTGTTGGGATAGGTTCAATTCGAATTAAAATGCATGATGGCATAGTGAGGACATTGACACAGGTTAGACATGTTCCTGACTTGAAGAAGAATCTCATCTCCCTAGGCACCCTTGAAGCCAATGGGTGCAAGTATTCAGCTGAAGGTGGAGTTCTCAGAGTTTGTAGAGGTGCTCTTGTTTTGATGAAAGCCAAAAGGTCCAGTACTTTGTACACTTTGATGGGCACTACAGTTACAGGTGCAGCAGCTGCTGCATCCCCTTCTATGTCAGAATCAGAAGTCACTAAACTTTGGCATATGAGACTGGGACATATGAGTGAAAAGGGCATGACTATGTTGAGCAAGAGAGGCTTGCTTTGTGGTCAGAGTACAGGTAAGATGGATTTTTGTGAGCATTGTATCTTTGGGAAGCAGAAGAAAGTCAGCTTTCAAACAGCAATTTACAGAACCAAGGCTACTTTGGATTATATTCATTCTGATCTTTGGGGTCCTGCCCGTGTTCCTTCTAAAGGTGGTGCCAGGTATTTTCTAACTTTTATTGATGATTATTGTAGAAAAGTTTGGGTGTTTATGCTTAAACATAAAGATGAAGTGTTCAGGCAATTCAAACAGTGGAAGGTTTTGATTGAAAAACAAACTGGGAAGAAAATTAAAAGGCTGAGGACAGATAATGGGCTTGAATTTTGCTCTGGTGAGTTTAATGAGTTTTGTAAAAATGAAGGTATTGTCAGGCACCGTACAGTGAAATACACTCCACAGCAAAATGGAGTGGCAGAGAGGATGAACAGAACTCTTTTAGAAAGAGCCCGTTGTATGTTGTCAAATGCAGGTCTTAGCAAAGACTTTTGAGCAGAGGCAGTGTCTACAGCTTGTTATTTAGTGAACCGTTCTCCAGCTACAGCCATTGCATGCAAGACTCCAGAAGAGATGTGGTCAGGTGATCCTCCTGATTATTCTGATTTGAAAATTTTTGGATGTCCTGCTTATGTTCATGTTAATGATGGTAAATTAAATCCAAAAGCTAAAAAGTGCATTTTTCTTGGTTATGCATCAGGGGTGAAAGGATACAGGTTTTGGTGTCCTGATCCTAAATCTCCTAAATTTTTGATTGAGAGAAATGTTATTTTTGATGAATCTGCAATGTTATCTCCTAGAGAGGAGAAAGTTGTTTCATCTGATGCAGGTCCTTCAGGTAATAGCATGAAACAGGTGGAGTTTAAAAGCGGTGGTTCTACTATTGTGAAGCATTCTTCCCAGCAACAACAGCAGATGACAGATTCAGCTCAGGTAGAGGAAACTCCACAAATACAGCAGTTTTCTCTAGCTAGAGATAGGCAGAGAAGAGATATTAGACTACCTCAGAGATATGCAGATATGGTTGCTTATGCATTGTCAATTGCAGAGGAAACACTTGATGCTAATGAGCCTTCTGGGTATTCAGAGGCTATATCTCGTGAGGATTTAGCTCAGTGGATAGTTGCTATGCAGGAAGAGATTGAGTCTCTCCTGAGAAATAAAACTTGGAAGTTAGTGAAGGCTCCTAAAGGAAAGAAGATAGTTGGCTGCAAATGGGTCTTCAAGAAGAAAGAACGTACTCCAGGTGTTGAAGATGCTAGATTCAAGGCACAGTTGGTTGCAAAGGGCTACAGTCAAGTAGAAGGTATTGATTATAATGATATCTTCTCACCTGTTGTGAAACATAGTTCTATTCGTGTTTTACTAGCATTAGTTGCTTCTCATAACTTAGAGTTAGAGCAAATGGATGTAAAAACAGCCTTTCTGCATGGTGAACTTGAAGAGCAGATTTATATGCAGCAACCTGAAGGTTTCCAAGTTGAAGAAAAAGAGGACCATGTTTGTTTACTAAAAAAATCATTATATGGTTTGAAGCAATCTCCTAGACAATGGTATAGGAGATTTGATACCTTTATGACACAACATGGATACTCTAGGAGCAGTTTTGACAGTTGTGTCTACTTCAGAAAACTGTCAGGTAATTCTGTTATTTATCTGTTGTTATATGTTGATGATATGTTGATTGCAGCAGCAGATATTTTTGAGATCAATCAGCTGAAAGCTTTACTCAGCAGTGAGTTTGAAATGAAAGACTTAGGAGCAGCAAAGAAAATTCTTGGGATGGAGATCCAGAGGAACAGAGGTGCAGGTAAATTATTTCTGACACAGACCAGTTATGTTCAGAAAGTTCTTCAGAGGTTTGACATGTGGGATGCCAAATCAGTTTCTACACCACTTGCTGCTCACTTCAAACTTTCAGCTTCTTTATCACCTCAGTCCACAGATGAAAAGGTGTATATGTCACGTGTTCCATACTCCAGTGCAGTTGGCTCTTTGATGTATGCTATGGTCTGTACCAGACCAGATATTTCACAAGCAATCAGTGTTGTGAGTAGATATATGTCAAATCCTGGTAAAGTACATTGGCAGGCAGTGAAATAGATTTTCAGGTATTTGAAAGGTACTGTTAACACTTGTTTGGAGTTTGGCAGGAACGGTGATGTTTTGTCTGGATATGTTGATTCAGACTTTGCAGGAGATCTTGATAGAAGAAAATCTCTTACTGGTTATGTTTTCTCAGTTGGTGGTTGTGCTGTTAGTTGGAAAGCTACACTTCAGCCTACAGTTGCATTATCTACTACAGAAGCAGAGTTTATGGCAGCAACAGAGGCAGTGAAGGAAGCTATGTGGTTAAGAGGCTTATTTGGAGAACTTAGTTTGGAACAGAAAGAGACTATTATATACTGTGATAGTCAGAGTGCTATTCATCTCACTAAAGATCAGATGTTTCATGAGAGAACGAAGCACATTGATGTAAGGTACCATTTCATTCGAGAAGTCATTGCACAGGGCAATATTGTTGTGAAGAAAATTGGTACTGAAGATAATCCAGCTGACATGCTGACAAAACATCTTCCAGTGGCTAAGTTCAAACATTGCTTGGACTTGGTTGGAGTCTACAGCACTTGAGGATATCCTTCGGGATTTTGGAGGAGATGAGAATTTTCTACTATTATTTTTGTGAGAATTTAAGTTTGAGGAGATCGATCAACATTGTGGAGAACATTCGTATTGACCAAGCCAAAGGTGAAGATTTGTCAGGTTGACTCGGCCAACAGAGCAGTCTCCCCTTTCCGTTTCTTCCCATGATTTTGGTTGTCAGGTTGACTCGGCCAACAGAGCAGTCTCCCCTTTCCGTTTCTGCCCACGATTTTGGTTGTCAGGTTGACTCGGCCAACAGAGCAGTCTCCCCTTTTCGTTTCTGCCCACGATTTTGGTGGGGCCTCTCTTTTGGCAATGTAGCGGGATTTTCTTTTCAGCGAGATTTTCTTTCCCCACACGCGGGTCTCTCTTTTGGCAATGCAACGGGATTTCCTTCTTTTTTGATTCTTTCAAGAGATATTCTTCCTCTCATTCTGCTAATATATTTTTCACGAGAGAAAGAATTAAAAGGAGAAAAAGAGAGAGAGATTAAAAAGCTTCTCTTTTGATGTACTATTGATTCTTACATAGTGAAAATTTTTCGCCTCCGCCCGTGGACGTAGGAGTATCTTTTTGATCTCCGAACCACGTAAATCTGTGTGTTCTTCTTCTTCTTCTCTATATTTTTTTCTTTCGTTCTGCGTTGAAGGTGCGATTCTGATGTCCATTTGTACCAGTGGCATTATTATTTGTGTTTGTGTGCGAGTTTATCCCAACACATAAATTCTAAGGAATTTTGTGCCTAAACATCCAAATGGGCTCTTAATAAGAGTTTTCTATCGTTCTTTTCTGATGAAATAAATTTATGAGAATTATAGTATAATCATGTTACTTTATTGGTAAAGGATAAATATTTCTTAAACTTATGTTTTGTTAAAAAAAAATGCTAAATCTGAAAAGCATAAAAGTAGTTTTTTTTCATTCAATAAACTACTATAAAGATCTCTTTGGATAATTAGGCTAAAAAATCCTAAACCAATACAACCATAAAAATTGGATTAATGAGCTAGATCTATATTAAAAAAATGCCCAACGAAACTCTTAAGTGGAACGGCCGAAATTCCATGGGGAGAAAAAAAATCTCAGCCTAATTAGAGCCTGTCTACTTCAAAGGTACTCTGGGTAATTATAAACATAGACCTAACCCCAATCTGATTTTGATGATTGTATCAGTCTGATTGACAAATTTCATTGAATTTTTCTTCCAACCGTCTAAACAAGCACTAAATAAGATTAAAATAGGTTTTGGCAGTTTATAGTGCAACAAGTAAGGCATCAAACTTGAGCTTCGATAGTTCTATGAGTAAGTTCAAGATTAGCTAAGCATGGATGACATCAATTTTTCTTCTTTCCTTCATTTTTATTTTTATTTTTGTTGGTCTTCATCTCTCTGAGAATAATCGTGAAAAGCACCAAACACTTAAGAAAACACCTCCTGTTGTGGCCTTATTTTGATGGATAACGGTAGTCGATCTAGAGCCGACTAGGAGTTGCACTTGTTAGTTAGCGGCGGGATCGTTGAAAAATGATGCGTCGTTGTTGGAGAAGGTGCACATAATCAAGATCAAAATAAAGGGCAATTAAAGAGTTTAAAGTGAAATGATGCCGGACTTCGCTCGATGCCGAAAAAGAAAGACCTGCAAAATAAGTCCCGTCAGAGGTGGCTCCGATGAAGACCCTCCAATGCTCGAATCAGTAAGATAACTCCAAAGAAAAGAGTGACAGAGTCTCTGGATTTTAAGATAGTGTATCTATGCATATCTGGAGGGGTCTCCGCTTACCTCTATTTATAGAGGGAGCAAAATGAATGGTGAAAGGACAGATGATCATGTCGATCATGTCTAGTTATATGGCATCGTATGGTGCCGTGTATACATCTTTAAATACACACGACGAGTGTGCCTTCCATTCGGCGTATTTATGGCGACGGACGCTATCGGATGTGAGGCATAATAAATGATCTTGTGGATGCATTTAACGAAATCATAGTATTCCATCACGGTATATAGTTAGCCGATCAGGATATGGTGTCTGAGTGATATGATCTTGATGTGGCCTGTCAGAGTCGTATGATTATCACGTTCGGTACTCAGTTAGTCGGTAGAGGTCCGTATTGTCGGAGTCGACAGGATGGAATCGCCGAGATGCCTTGTCTTCGATTGGTATAGTCGGCTGTCAACCGACCGTTAAGTCGGTTACAGACCGAGCGCCGCTGGAGGGATAGCAGCTGTGGGAGGCATATTAATTTTAGTCGGAATGATGCCGACCAAGGGTGACCAACTTTTAGTTTGCTGGATGTCAGCGACGGCGCCTGACATCTATCCTGCCGGGTGGGACTTTGTATATCCGAGCCAGATTGATTGACGATTACTTAGTCAATGTAGTTTTCTTAGTCGGCTCAGAGATAAGAAGACATGATTGTTGGCTAAGTGACGGAGATCTACCCCAACACCTCTCATGGCACAAATGTGGAACCTATTTCCAACAGAAGAGAAATGTGATCGATATGCCCTAGTAACAATCTATATAACAAATCTGCAGCACTGTAAATTTGTAACCATCATTGCATTGGACAATGACCTAATGCAACAGAATAGACCGCGAAATATCATGTTGTTGGGCCTCCATCAGTAACATGAAATGCCCAATTTAGTATGGTAGTAGTCTCTCATAAAATCACCATGTCCAACGCATCGCTATGGACCCTAATCGTTAAGCTGCAATTGTTGAAGTAGAAGGAAATTTATGAACATGACCTTATCCTGTATAACGCTGGACCATTGGGCCTACCCTATTTGAACTTCTGGATACAGCTGGCCAGGCCCATTACCATGAGCACTACTGAGTCCAGGTACCTTTATGGAGGGAGACAGGTCTGTCTGCACCTCAATGGAGATTCTTTAGTCTTTACGTCCACAAGCCTCAGGGCGAAAGGAAGAACTCTTAGCTACAGACACAGAAGCTTTGCTGGGAGCTTGGAAATGAACAGTGCCAAAGAGACCCCAGAGCTAGCCCCATCATTGGAAAAGCATGGGCCAGAATTTCTATATGCCCACAGTATCTTTCCAACGTGGTCCCATTACTGACATGTGACTGCTCCGGCACCATTCATGAACTTCCACAGGGTGATCTACCTCCCATAAAGATTCCGTCCCATTCTTGACTTCTGAGTCCCCAGAAAACTTATCCATTCAAATCCATTAAGAACTTACCTGCTCCCAAGAGCAAGCAGGCTTTTCCAATGCAACCCACCCTCTCTATTCCAGTAGCAGCAAAGATTGGCTAGAGAAACATCATGGGTTCCATGGAAGAATCAGCTGATGAATTCCAAACAAGGAGCTACTGGAGATGCAGCAAGAAAGACTTCTTCCCTGAGAAGTCCTTCGAGAGCTGGGCCGCCTATAAAGCGGCCCTGGGTCAGACCCACCACCGCTTCAAGGACCGCCTCCTTGGTCGATCCAGCGACGCCACCGAGCTCGGGGAGGTCCGCAAGCAGAGCGAGAATGACATGAAGCGCTGCCTCGGCTGGTGGGACCTCACCTGGTTTGGCTTTGGTTCGGCCCTCGGTGCCGGAATCTTCGTCCTCACAGGCCAAGAAGCCCGTCACCATGCTGGCCCTGCCATAGTCCTCTCCTACGTTGCCTCCGGCATCTCCGCCATGCTCTCCGTCTTCTGCTACACCGAATTCTCGGTGGAAATTCCCGTGGCAGGGGGTTCATTTGCTTACCTTAGAGTGGAGCTGGGGGACTTCGCGGCGTTCATAGCAGCAGCCAACTTGATTCTAGAAAGCGTAGTCGGCAGCGCTGCGGTTGCCAGGGCTTGGACTTCATATTTGGCGACCCTCTTGAACCGCCCCTCGAACTCATTGAGAATCCACACACATCTCGCTAAGGGCTTCAATTTATTGGACCCAATTGCGGCGATTGTCCTTGCAGCCACTGCAACAATCGCCATGATCAGCACCAAGAGGACCTCTTACTTCAATTGGATTGCTTCTACCGTCCATGTTGTTGTCATACTACTCGTCATAATTGGTGGTTTTGCCCATGCCAACACTAGCAATCTGAAACCTTTCCTCCCTCATGGCGTCCAAGGTGTCTTCCAAGCAGCTGCAGTCGTGTACTTTGCCTATACTGGATTCGATAACATCGCCACCATGGCAGAGGAAACAAGAAATCCTTCGAATGACATACCAATAGGCCTTCTTGGTTCCTCGTCGGTCATCACAGTCTTATATTGCCTGATGGCCCTGTCACTGAGCATGATGCAGAAATATACTGATATTGATCCAAATGCAGCATACTCTGTGGCATTTAAGAGTGTTGGATGGGCATGGGCACAGTATATCGTCGCGCTTGGTGCTCTCAAGGGGATGACCACCGTCCTGCTCGTTGGCGCCCTCGGCCAGCCTCGGCACACCACTCACATAGCTAGGAGTCACATAATTCCACCCTTCTTTGCTCTAGTCCACCCCAAAACTGGAACACCGATCTATGCCACTATTTTGATTACTTTCTGTGCTGCCTGCATTGCCTTCTTCTCGAGCCTGGATATCTTGGCAACTCTACTATCTGTGAGCACTCTCTTCATCTTTATGATGATGGCCACTGCACTGCTTGTGAGGAGATACTACATGAGAGGCGTCTCCTCTCGTTCGCATCTCTTAAAGCTGTCGAGCTTCCTGCTGTTGATAATTGCTTCTTCTATGGGGACTGCAGCTTTCTGGGGACTGAGGCCACATGGATGGATTGGTTACCTGATAACTATTCCTTTGTGGATGGTGGGCACCCTGGGGATCCAATTGTTCGTGCCCCAATGCCGGATGCCGAAGGTGTGGGGGGTTCCTCTGGTGCCATGGCTGCCGTCCTTGTCGATTTTAACCAATCTGTTTCTCATGGGTTCTTTAGGTGCTGAAGCATTCATTAGGTTTGGGATATGCACTTTGATAATGCTGCTTTACTATCTGTTCTTTGGAGTCCATGCTGCCTATGATATGGCCCATGGCCAATATGAAAAACCAACTTCAGTGGAAGCAGTGAAGAATGAAGATGTGAAGAAGGCAGCAGAAGGGCCTTGAAGCAGTGCAGCACTGATGGTAATTATTTCCTTGTCTTTTTATTTAATTCCAAATGCAATATGATGTATGGATAGTAATTTAGAGTTAGAAAAGAACATGGGTAGATGAAAAAAATGTCAAAAAAAGATGTGGCAAAATCTGCTGAAAGATGGTGACAATCAACTTTCTGGAAAATAAATTACGCCAGTAACTGTGTAGCAAATTGATTGGGAATTTGCGCAATTGAACTTGTAGGAACGGAAAATTCGATCTTTTTTTTTTCATTATCTCCAACAGTAGGGAAGGCAACGACAAAGCTGAAACATAGATGAAATGCAGCAAGGATTCCACTGCTAGTTTCGAATTTTTTATAACATTCAGCAGGACAAAATCATAGTCCAGCTAGATAAGGTGTTCCAGCAATAACTGGTCTATAAAGATGTGGTGACAAACCAAATAAGGATAAAAAACCAATATAATAAAGCAATCAATGAACGGAAAGCTAGGGTCTTAGAGCTAGAAACACCATTTGCCAATGCCCAGATTAAAGGGGCCTAAGGACAACCTCTGACTGAATTCCAACCTCTGTAACGACATTGGTATCCAAATCCATTAACATCTAAAAAGAACTTGTCACATCCTCTCCCATTCTCGTTACAAGCAAACTATTACATGATTTCTCCAAGCCAAAATTAGCACTCAGCAACACTTCTATAAGGCAGCGCTGTCATTGTCTCATCAAACAACATAATAATAATGGTAAGCAAACACAACCAATTTATTCCATTTAACCAAAATTATTTCTGCAATTCCCTTCGAGTAGTAGTGTACATATGACGGGCAAAATTTTCAGAACTTCCTTGCAACTTCCAAGTTCTTCTGAGCTCATTCAATTTTGACCAAACATACTTCTATTTTATCCTTATTTGTATAGTTTCGATACCTCCATGTTTGCACCTACTCCTGCCGCGTTTCAAGATGAACGAGAGCCACCTCAATGCATCTAAGCGACGTCAGCTTAAATGCCGCAATGTACCTTCCCCAACTGAACCCCAGTAGCCATCAGTACCAAGTAAAAATGGCGTCAATTTAATCACCTTTTTGAAAGATATACAGTGTATATTTGCCAACACAATTTGCTTACTCTTCCATAGAAGCAAGTTGTGCATGATCTGAAGCTGCTGGAATATATATGCAGCTACTCAAGCGCATATATATATCTGCTGAGATATTTTTCTTTTCAGTAAAATTCGGGCAAGCCCACTCCAACCCTAAATATTTGTAAACATGAGAGATTCTTTATGCACCGCAAGAGGTACAATAATAGGGCACCACCCCTTTTCATTGATCCACGTAGCCATACTTTCCAACACCCATTAAATATGCCCATTAAATATTTACAGATCCATCTTTTTGATTTGAAATTTTAAATGACAAAAATATTTTTTATTTTGAAAAAAAAAATGACATCCCGTGACATCATAATTTTCAATGATGAAAATACCGTTCTTCCTTTATAACTTTCTATTTTCAGGAAGTCATATTTTGCTTTAGGATGTCATAACAGACCATGCGATGTCATAAACAGGCTACGGGATGTTATAATTTTTTCAGAACAAAAGAATATTTTCATCATTCAAAATTTCAAACAAAAAAACGGACTTGTAAGCATTTAATGGGTGCATGTAATGGGCGTTGGAAAGTATGGCTATATAGATCAACCACATAAAGCATTGCACTCCACGTCAGATTTTCTACATTGCTCGCAGTGCACATAGAATTTTTCTCGTAAACACAAGCCTAACTTAATTTGATGTTATCTATTTGTGCTAGTCTAACCCATAAATCTTAAGAGATTTTGAGCCTAAACATCCAAACAGGCTTTTAATAGAAATTTATCATCATTCTTTTCTAGTGAAATAAATTTATAAGAATTACAGTGTAACCATGTTATTTTATTAGCAAAGGATAAGCATTTCTTAAACTTATACTTTATTTTTTTAAAAAATCTAAAAAGCATAAAAAGAGGTCCGATAAACTGCTCTAAGGGCCTATTTGGATTGTTAGACCTAACAATATATAGAATTTGTGAATTTGATCAATATAACCATTAAAAAAATAGACTGGGCTAGACCTATATGTATAAAATATAAATACTCAAAATACATCCTAAGTGGGCCAATCCAAATCCCATAGGGAGTTTAAAAAAAAAAAAAAAAAAACCCTCACCTAATTAGGGCCAGTCTAATTCAAAGATACTTGGGATATTTATAAATATAGGTTTAACCCTAATCTGATTTTTATGATTGTATTAATGCAATCGACAAACTCCATTAGATCTTTTGTCCGACCATCCAAACAAGCTCTAAATAAGATTAAAGTAGGTTTTGACAGTTTGTAGTGCAATGAGCAAGGCTTTAAACTTGAGCTTCAATAGATCTATGAGTATGTCCAAGATTAGCTAAGCATGGATGACAACAATTTTCCTTCTTTCTTTCCTTTTTATTTTTATATTTGTTGGTCTCCTTCTCTTTGAGAATAATCGTGAAAAGCACCAAACACTTGAGAAAACACCTCCCATGGCACAAATATGGAGCCTATTTCCAACAGAAGAGAAATGTGATCGATCGGCTCTAGTAACAATCTATAACAAATCCGCAGCATTGTAAAATTTGTAACCATCGTTGCATTGGACAATGACCTAATGCAACAGAATGGACCCCGATATATCATATCGTTGGGCCTTCATCGGTAACATGACATGCCCAATCTATGTTGGTAGTACTCTCTCATAAAACCACCATGTCCAACGCATCACTATGGACCCTAATCGATAAGCTGCAGTTGTTGAAGTAGCAGGAAATTTATGAACAGGACCTTATCTTATCCTGTGTAAGGCTGGACCATTGGGCCTACCCTATTTGAAACTTTGAATACAACTGGCCAGGCCCATTTCCATCACCACTACTGAATCCAGGTACATTGAACAAAAGAAGCTGGCGTCCCGATACAACTCATACTCGCTGCGCGAATCTCGCAAAAGATTCCAGTCTTCTCCGAAATTTCTCCCCGTTGCTGCGTTCCTCGTATTTTTGAGAAAAAACGCAGCACAAGTTCCACTTGGTCATGATCAAGTGCGAAGCTAGTTCGTGTTCTTCTTCGGAATTATAAATACCAGAAAAGATTTAATCTGCCTCTTTAGTTCCTATGCAAACAGATGTTTTGCATTATATTCGATATCTTATTTGTAGATCTACAGAGAGGAGAATGAAAGGCTGCAAACTTTGATGCACATTGAGTATCTATCAACATGCTATTCCGAGTTCAAGAGTAGTTCAGATCTTACAACTTTGGGCAGGACATATAATCTGACCACTTGTATGGATCAGGTCAGACATGGTTAAGGCAATTGGTTGAGTCCAACTTCAGGAACCAGGAAACATCTACAGGACACTCAAAGTTGCATGATAAGCGTAGAAGTACGGAAGCATAGAAGCTTTGCCCAATGGTGTTAATCGCCCATGTGTGTGCATTGTGTTTTTCTTTTTTTTTTTTTTTTTTTTTTTTATTATTATGCAGATTCATAATTATTTTTAACAATAGCTATCGTTTTTTGATGATTCACCGTCCTGATAATCTTTTTCTTAGTGATTATGGTCAATAGTTAACAATGTAAATAACATCAAAAAATTATTCAAATAAATCTTCTGAGATAGTTAATTCAAATAATTAATCTTTAAATATGCTCTCTTGTATAAGTGATATACGGAGAAATATATTTTTTTTTTCTTTATGTCCCGTGTAAATTATTGATCAGATCTTGTTGGATGTTGTATTTTTTAAGATTTACCGTAGCAGTAAATCACTCATCTCTTAGATATAAAGCGGACCAAACATTGACGTCACTTTTGCTTTCATCTCATGTGAAGGTGATTTAAATACATGAAGTGACCTCAGTTAACAATCATTATTAAACCAGTCCCTACCCTGCCAGTACCTTCCACATTATTGCACGAGTCTGTACCTCCCTAAACATTACCTAAACGTTAGGCACGAGCCAGGGTACGGGTGGGTCTGGGAGACTCCGGTAGGAAAACTAAGCCTATTCACTCGTCCATCTCTTTGGAACCAGTACGGGTGCTCCTGGGATTACTCAGGTCGAGCACAGGAAAATGGAATAAGAGCCCACGTGAACATACGTATGACTTTATTTCCACGGTCTCTTCTACCCATGAGCTATATAAGTAAGAAGAACAACTCCTCATCCCAAGTAACTTATCCACTCCTAACCCTTCACCATTATCAGATGAGTTCAAAAGCCGGGTTGGCATGATGGTGTCTCAACCATCATCATCTGGAACAAATTCACCTACAAAAGGGGATGTACCCATCAATTTTTTAGAATTAAAAGACCTACAAGCTATAATAAATTATCTCTGATAAGTCATATCAAGGAAAAGAGTCGTTAAGTATCCAATATCTTGGATATTCTAGGCCCCACAGCAACAGTTAATGTCTAAGGCATTAACTCCCAACAATGAATCAGCGAATCTTATCCTCTTCTTTGATGGAATCAGCGAATCTTATCTTCAACCCCTGCATTCATTAGGATTTACGCGATCTGGAGTATTTGATTTTGAGGGAAAGCCCATATCCTTGATGTGTAACCCAATGCTTATGGTTCCCTCGTGCCAAATGATGAAACACGCAATATCCCTTGCATTGCATGCTTAACCTCTCATTACCTCTCACCATCATTCGCAAGTATTCAAAACTCTAGTTGACATCAATTTGGTTGCTCAATGGTCATCTTCTAAGCGAGACTGAAGCTACCAAATTAAGCTAATGTGTCCCGCATCAATTTGCTAGAGCAGAAAACAGTAATCGGCCATGGAAGCTATAATATACTACACTTAATTAGTCATATCAATTGATATAACTCACAGCTACCTAAACTCTCTCATACAGTCTAAATATAGCTAGGTCCCACTATGGCAGCTCATGAAGGTCTAGTTCATTAGCTCTGGATATAAAACCTTATCTTCAAATCATGATTTCATCAAGATTAGATATATATATATATTTGGTGGAGGGCTAACTCCTGCTGCGTAGTTTCATACTTGCCGGCCTCTTCCTTACTGAAAAATAAATCCGCCTGAACGGAGACATGTGCACGCACTGCGTGGAGGCTCCAAATGTGCTGGGCGTGGGTCCAGGCTTTGACAAGCCATGTGGGGGCTGAAGTCGGCAAACGAAACCTATTCATCAATCCTTATCACGTCAGTACCAGCTATCTTTTTATGATGGTTGACCACAAAGGATCCAGCAGCACAAGTAAAATGGCGGGAAATTGCGTTGCCGTCCATGGCATTCTCCTGCGCTCCCCCAGCAACTTCCCCTGCCGGACCAATAGCACGCCGACAACGAGAGCAGCAAGGAGAGGGGGCCGCGTCTCCCGTCACCTCTCAGGAGAAGCGAGGCGTACGAGGGCAACCACGTGTCCACCTCCGGCCACCCGCCGCTCCACCACACGTGCATGGACCACTGTGTTAACTGTTTTGGTGGTCCACACGTGTGTATCGGCTTGTACGTTGCCGTGAGGTGGTGGTCCCGAAACCCTGCTCGTAGGCCGTCCAGCGATTCGCCGTGTCCACCGGATCGGCCGACCAATTGATCCGTGACAGCGAACCGGTGGTCCCTGGACTATGTTTCGGCCGAAACTTGGTTGGGGAATTGATAATAACATTGTGGACTTTGCAATCATGACCGTTTGATATGTCCAAGGTGGTGGTACGCGTGATGGCATGATCTTCTACGGGGAAATGCATCATTCAAATTGAATAATGATATATAGCGCCATTTAAGGCAGGCTTGCTTGGCAGGCGAAATTGGAACGGAGAGAAATGGTGATATCCTCCAAAATTTGTATTCAGATTAAAATAAAATTTAAATATCAAAAAAAATTAATTTTTAAAAAATTTTAATATTCTAATTTTTTTGAAATCAAAATAAATATAAAATTTTTTCAATCAAATGAAAGTTACTCATTTCTATTTCTATTTGTGAGTCCAACTCACTCAACTAAATATATTTTAGTTGACCACCCTAGAAGATGGATATGATTCAATAAGAATGAAGTGATTTAATTATCAATGCATATATCAGCACCATATCTGATGGTAAACAAAAAAATGAATATAATAAGTAGGAATGTAACTGCCATAAAGTAAAAGCAAAATTATTGAATGCTTGATGCCAATATAGCTAGCTATTCATGAGTCCATTTTGAATTTATTAAATGTGAATAGGACACTAAAACCTCACATGCTTTACAATATATTCTTGTGAAAATGTGATACTTGTTCCCAAAAACATGAAACTTCACATGATTCATCAGCATTGGAGCCATATAATTGTCTTCTTAATTTTATTAGAAACAATTGGCCACCTTCGCCTCTATATGTCTTTATACCATTACGAGAAGAAAAAAATTTGGCATACCAATGACATTTGGGACCAGTATGCCCGGAGAACCTATTCAAATAGTCATTTAAAAATGATGAGGAAGAGAAACTCAATTTTAGCAATAAGGTGTGCCCACTTGTATGATATTTCTTGAAATTAAAAATTCAGATATGATAATTTGTTGAGGAAATGAAGCAGAGGAAAAGAAAATACAAGGAGATAACTTCTCGGCAAACGAAATAGATCGAAGATATCATGATACCCCACATTATAATTTAAGTATAGTAGAAAATCATACACGAAACTGTGATTAATTGCTGACTCCAGCTATAGAGCATCTTGTAGGCCCTACAAACAGATTAGGCCAGAAGTCGTAGCAACTTTTCACAAGACACCTAGAAGATATATTCCTCCGAGAGCGACGTAAGATTATTCTTTTGAACAAGAAATGTGATGTGGTGCAAGTTGATCGCGCAAGTTGCTTTTAGAAATTAATGCCCACTTGGGTCTTGCATGCAGCACGTTGGGTGAAAATTAGTTGAATCCGGATCTTCTCGGGACCGCATAAGGATTGTTATGCGGTAATTTAAAACTAAAAAAGAGGTCAAGACAAAAATCACAGTACATGCATTGTACTGAAATATACTTAACTAAAGATGCACTGAATCATGATTGAATGAGCTATTTTTAAGGCACAAAGAAATCTCATATTTAAAAGGACTCAAAAGGGGAAGAGAAATCAAAAACACTGAAAGACATTTCACAAGATTGCTTGCGTGATGCATCTTAAAATTGAATAGAGTCGGCTTGTTTCAGACAAAGAAAAACCTATATTAGTAGATTCATGCTACGGTTTTCTCTTTTTTGGGAAAAGTTTTGAATTTAAATCTTCAACGATGCATTCTCTCACACTTGAACATGAACAATTTAATTGACATGCACAATCACAAACAATCTTCTATGATACGATTTGCGCTCTCGCCTCTCAATCTAGTAGTTGAGCAGAATTTTCTTAGAAAATCAAATCCATGAAACTTACAAACATACCATTAACACAAAAGCTAGAAATTTTGTTTTTGCTACATGCCCAAGTATAACAAGTAATGGACTTTTAGAATTATGATTATAGCTTGATACCAATAAGATAACCAATAGATGCATTTAGAAACGATCATATTCTACATATGAATCTTACAGTTGGTTATTTATCACATCGAGGTTAGTGGTAAAAGAGATAAAGTTTAGACCACCCAATGGACATAAAATATATCTGACAAAGAACCACTAGGATTTGAAAACGTTGCAAAATGCAATGTATATTTTGTAGTTAGGATGTTGCGTAATGTAAGTTGAATTAGTTGTATTAGCATGTTCATATATATAATATAGGATAGATATGAGAGTTTAACGTAATAAGATGCAGTAACAAAAAATAAATGAGTTGTCTTTTAATCACCAACTGTAGCCTACTAAGATCACATAGGCACCCTATACCATAGGCTTAGACCTCTAATTCTTAGCTGGAATGAAAGAAGATTGCAATCCATGTCATCCTGTTTCTTTGTTAACCTATTTTCAATATTACCAAACTAGCACATGCAATTCAGTTCTGTATTTTTTACAAAAACAAATACAATTAAATCATATAATATCAAATTCAAGACACAACATACAAATTACAAAATAAACAAGAAATTAAAAAAAAAAAAATACATGCCATGAAATCAATTATAGATCAACTGAAAAATATATAGGAAAAAAGGAAATGTGTAGAATAAATCATATATAAATATAAGTAGAAATAGAAAATGTAAAAATCGATAAGGTATTTTCTAGCAAAAATAATTATGCATGGTTGAAAACAAATAATTGCCTATTTAAAATTTAAAGCAAAAAATTGTTTTCAAATATGTATGATTTTCAATTATATATATATATTGTGCCAAAAATAAGCAGTACATGATGTCCCAGAAATTGTAGATTTGATAGCTCAGGCTCATCATGCATCTAGAAGTTGTACCACCCGGCATGTTTGCCAAGAAGAGTGCTTTCCTGCTGTGCCAGAGCAGAAACCAAGATTTCTTATGAAGCAGGATGGCATTCGCATATATTTTGATGTTCATATAGGTTGGATGTTGCCTTTGGATGACCCACTTAATTGTGATATAGAAATTAAGCCCTCTAATGGCATCCAGCTCTAAAGAAACATTTGCTTTCTACTCCATTGCTTTTTAAGGTTTATGGACCTTTTTATTGGGGAACAATAATGGATGGAAAAGCAACATCTCGAGCCGAACAACCTCCACCTCATGCAACTGCCCAAGAAAAAGATGCCAACCAAGAAGCGCGAAACCTATCCAATTCGCATGTAAGCTGGAGAGGCTATTTGCTTATATCCACCCACCGCTTGGGAATCGCACATGTTGCAATATCCCACCAAATCACTTGCGGTCACGAGATCTATGTCGATGGCGGTGACCTTGGGGAAGGCCAAAGCCCTGTTGGCTAAGATTTTTCACACACCAAGATACAAATATCGAATATTTTGTTAACTTCTAATCCGCAACTAATGTACGTTGTGAATGGATATGTTTAAGAACTCCACCTCTATCCATAGCAGTATCCAATTTCTCCTACAAGATCTTAGTTATTTAATCAATTAATCCCTACCTTGCTTTCACATCCTCTCTCTCTCTCTCTCTCTCTCTCTCTCTTATTAAGGGGTGGGGCCTCGACCCTCCCTATAAATATAGGCAAAGAGCCTCTCCTTCCCTCGCCACCCCAAGCCATACTCAATACCACACCTCCCTTCTTACGAAGCCCACATCCAAAAGCTGCTCCGTTTTCCTCTGTTTTCGGTGCTAGAGAGCCATGGTGGTCCTAGCCAGTACAGCACTCGAACAAATCACCCTCCCGGTTGCACCCAAGCCCAGCACGTATTTCTCAGGAACTCCGGTTATAAACCTTGCGCAACCGGGCTTGGAGACCCTCCTTGTGAGAGCCTGCGAGGAGTTTGGGTTCTTCAAGGTGACCAACCATGGGATCCCCGTGGAACTCATGGCTAGGCTGGAAGCCGAGGTTGTGAAGTTCTTCTCCCTCCCCCAAGCGGAAAAGGATCGAGCAGGGCCTGCCAACCCATTTGGTTATGGAAACAAGACCATTGGCTCTAATGGAGATATTGGCTGGGTGGAGTACCTCCTCTTGGATGTCACTTCCAAGCCCATGTCTCACACCTCGCTAGCCTTTCTCGAAGAACCTTCAGCAAGCACCTTACGGTGAGAACAGTGCTTCAATAAAATATAGCGTCCTTATCGAAGTCTTCATAAAGCTGACAAAGTTTGAACTTTCTAGTCGGCCTTCCGTTGGCCGTTTTTATTTCTCTCTGCAGCTGCTACGGTCTTATGTCTTCCTTCTTTTTTTTCTTTCTTCTCGGTGGGTTGTGTTGCAGCTCTGCTTTGAATGATTATGTCTCAGCTATGAGGAAGCTGGTCCGCGAGATTTTAGAGTTGATGGCTGAAGGACTAGGGATTCAGCCGAGAGATATTTTGAGCAAGCTGGTCGCGGACGAGGAGAGTGACTCAATGTTAAGGTTGAATCACTACCCTCCATGCCCACACCTTCAAGGGCCGGACTGTAGCCTGACTGGATTTGGAGAGCACACAGACCCACAGATTATTTCAGTTTTGAGATCAAACAACACCTCGGGGCTGCAAATATCACTGAGGGATGGGAGTTGGGTCACAGTTCCACCTGACCAGGACTCCTTTTTCATTAATGTTGGTGACTCCTTGCAGGTCATGAACCATCCTTTCCACACTCTCATTCTGCTCAATATTCTAAACTTGATGTTTTTTGGTTGTCCCGGCCAAATTAGCTCTATCCTGAATCTCCTACCAATAAGCTATATTTCCTTTTCTCCTCCAACAATAACATGGAAACTATAACCAAACCATGTCCTCTGTTCATTGTAATCAGCAGAGTTTTTTCCCCCCTCTTTCTTTACAGCATAACCAACCATAGATTGCACTCAACCGTACACGAATTGGATAAAAGAAGGCTTGTTTTCATTCTTTTTTTTAAGGCTGCATGGGATCCATGAAGGTGTTTTTTTCCCCTTTGGATTCTGTGTATATATATATATATATGTCTAATGGTTACGCTGTGGGCTTTCTTCAGGTTCTGACAAATGGGAGATTCAGAAGCGTGAAGCACAGGGTTTTGGCCAACGCTTTGAAGTCCAGGGTCTCCATGATCTACTTCGGCGGGCCAACTTCTGGAGAGAAACTGGCACCCTTGCCACTGTTGATGGGAGAGGGAGAGCAGAGCCTCTACAGGGAGTTCACATGGTGGGAGTACAAGAGCTCTGCCTACAGAACAAGGCTGGCTGATAATAGGCTGGGGCAGTTTAAGCGGTAGGAAAGGTCACTGCTGACACTTGATGCATTGGCTTTCCTTGGATGGGCCATTGCACTGGTCAAAAAGGCAGTCTTCACAAAGTCACCCATGTTTAGTGGCTAATAAAGATGGAAACATTCCATCAAAAAATAAAGATGGAAACAAAAAGATGTTACCTTTCTCCTTGTTTAATCCTTTCCACTCTGCCCTTGCTTTCTTCTACGATGACAACCCTCTACTTTTGCATGAAATCACGAATGTAAATGGATTGTCAATGTCATGATCGAGATGGTTACTGGCTTACTGCCTTTGCATACCTTTTTAGCTCTTGGCATATCCTTTTAGCTCTATTTTCTTTCTTGTGGAGATTTTTCTTAATAAAATATATAAATCAAATCATTCTAGGATAAGTACATTCATCAAAATTATAAAATAACATATCCTATAATCGACGCCATCATTTTTTTTTTTTTTTTCATTCTAGTGGAGATGGCACATCATTTATTTTTCAGAATTAAACGGCCAGAAAAATTAGATGTTGAACATATTTCTTTTCTTTTCTTTGGCTTGATAGATCTTGATGTTTCACGATAGATAAATAAAGATCAAAAGATAAAATTCTCCTATCCTTTATTCGAGTACCATTACCGATCCCTAAGCCACATTCTCTGCTTAATTCTCCATGCTATTCCGCAGTCAGGGATATCTAGGAGGCAGGTGAGTGTCACAAGAAGGTCAAGCCGTTCGTTCACTGGGCACCATGTAAGAATGGGGAATGAAGCATGGAGTGGAATTATGCAAGTTAGCAAATTTTTTTTTTATATAATTAGAGCCAAGGTCAAAGGAGCTTTTTTTTTTTTTTTTAAGTCTCAAAAAAGTATTAATGTTGATCTTGGCTTGGCCAGATGTGTTATCTATTAATCTCTTTCCATATGTACGAAAACATACATCTTTCTAATTGAATGGATCAGATCTTGGTCTAGCCAAGTATGGTATTGACTTCTTTTTCGTCCCGGGACCAGATACGTGCGGATTCTATGGATGGGATTTTGGCTTAGCCAACATCGTTATCCCTTTTTAACCAATTTCTTTACGACTTGGATTGAGTAGATCTTGTTTACCTCCAGTTTGAATCCCATTGGCCCCTCTCACTCTCTCTATCTCGCTGTCCGAAATTATGACCGAAGGGATAAAGATTGACAAGGAGCAGCCTTTTAGAAAGATTACAGCTAAGGGGACTCCTAGGCAACTGTGATACATGTGGTGAATCCCCCCAGCCCTGGGACTCAAGTGGTAGGTCTGGGTCGAACCAGAATTATTGAGTGGAGGACTTCGTTGGGTACGATGGCCATAACCTCATGGGGCCTAGGATTAGGTACGTCAATTAAATTCTATTGGCCTACCCAGATTTCGTGCCCTGAAACCGACTGGCCTTGTTCCTCCTGTTGATGAGGAGGATTTATGGTAGGGTTCGTTTGTTCGGAGGTCTGAACCTAGCCCTTATTTATCTATTTATTTATTTTTGCCCTATTGCCTTTATGCGTATTCCAGCTGTCGGGTGTACCAAAACCTTTTACTAGCAAGGCTAAGGCCATTAGTCTAGATCTGGCTCGGCGAATCATCGGAGAAATCTGAGTTGTACAGGGATGGACAACGGGTAGAACTGATCATGATTATTGGAAGTGGGTGGAGCCAAGTGAAAGGGCGCAATGCTAGGTCATGAGTAGATATTTGAACCCTGGAAGCAAAAATTTATTTGATTTTTCTCCCATATGAAATAATATTTGCTTATAGAAACTAATAGTACTGTAAATTGGATGATAACATGTATGATCAATCATACATAAATAATATAATGGACCGCTGCGATAAATGTTCCTTCTGAACTTCTAAATATTGCATGTTGCGGCCAATCCTCTAGAGCGCCCGACGTCAGTGAAGAGCATCTGCAAAAGAAATCCATACTGATCGAAGTTATGTCCGGTGAAAATCCTCTGATGCTTAAATCAATGAGGAGTGGTCGAACAGAAAGTAGAATATCAAAATTGATAGAGTATCAGTCCAGAAATATCTTATCTCTTACCTATTCCCTTACCTCTCTTTTATAGGTAACTCGGATGTAACCGTTGAGCGTGTGGTCTCATTTTTTATGGTACTAATGGGCAGTTATCCCGATTATCGGATTATAATCATGGAGTTAGTGGATAATTTATGCTCACTAACGATCATGGCATGTAGTTATTACCTACGATTATAATATCATGATTATATATTTAGCAGTCGGTCGTTTGACAGTTGATAGTCGGTTGTTTGACAGTCGATCGTTATGATACTAGTTTGATCATAAAGATGGTCAGTCGGCCATAACATGAAGATGGTCGGTCGACTATGAAAATGGTCAGTCGGCCATGATATGAAGATGGTCAATCGATCATGAAGAGGGTCAATTGGCCATGATATGAAGATGGTCAGTCGGCCATAAAGATGGTCAGTCGGCCATGAAGATGGTCAATTGGTCATGACATGAAGATGGTCAGTCGGCCATGATGATGATGCTTCAGCAATGATGACTCAAGTTTAGCCATGATGATTCTGCTTTGGCCAGATGACTCTGGTTCAACGATAATGACTCTGCTTCGGTCAGATGATTTTAATGAGAGTTAAATTTTGAAAGTTCTTTTTTTTTAGAGCCTCCCCTCTTGAGATCTCTTGGCTCTTCTAATATAGGTACAGAACAAAGGGCCGATCTCGAATATGAGAGCCGACGTAGAATCGGGGGGAGCAAATCCAATTGTCTCAATTGTTGGCTCCTACTCTTAAGTTCAAGGTGGCTTAATGCATTGGAATATGGGAGTCAACGTATCTTCTGCCATAACTTTGAGTTTCGATTTTGTGGTCATTTTAGTTGATAATGAAAAAAAAAATTGTTACTGAATTTTAGTCCGATTTTGTAGCCTTCATATCGTAGTGAAAGAAATTTTTCTTTGTATTGTCTCTTTGAATGTGATCATCATTCGATAGAGGTAACTATTGAATATTTTCTAACTGACCGAAATCAAGTTGGCATATTCTTTCGATCGATCGTAGTCGAGTCGATATATTATTTCATCTGACCGTAGTCGAGTCGGTATATTACGTAGTCGAGTCGGCATGTTGTTCTGCCCGACCGGAGTCGAGTTGGCATCTTATTCCGTCCGATCGAAGTCAAGTCAGTATATTATTTCATCCGACCGTAGCCGAGTCGGCACGATCGGAGTCAAGTCAGCATGTTGGTCCTCTTACGACTCATTTCGATCCGGAGATCGGTATTTTTCTGCTTTGATCCTTTGGGGCTTGAGCCAGAGCTTGTATTTATCGTCAAATCATCTTTAAGCTGGAGCTCTTATTTATCGTTGAATTATCTTGAATCAGAGCTCATTGTGTCATATTTCAATTGAAAGTATGTTGAAAATCGAACATGTCATTCGAATATATTATATCGTAAGGATAACTTTACTGAAGATACAGTCATAGATTGTTGGCATTCCATATCTGAAGAGCAATCATTCCATCGTAGAAGAACATTGTTGTAGATTGTTCCGTTGATCTGAAACATGATCGTAAGTCATTCTATTGTAAAGGAGCATAGTCATTATTTGGAGGAACTTTCCGAATCGTCGATCAGAATCGATTCGTCATTTGGAGGAAGCTTTCCATATCATGGATCATGATTGATTCGTCGTTTGGAGAAGCTTTCCGAATCGTCGATTACGATTGATTCGTCATTTAAAGAAGTTTTTAGAATCATCGATTACGGTCGATTCATTGTTTGGAGAAGCTTTCTAAATGTACATCATCATTTTCCTTATCAGCTTTATGGGGGAGAATAGGTAGTGATCGGTGCATTGAGAGTGATGGGCTCAGTGGTGTGGTCAATCCCGTCGATGAGACTGTCTTCAAGATTATGCCATCATCGATTGTTGGCTGTGTCGAAATGAGGCAGCCAATGATTGGCAGCATCGATTTGAAGGAGCGATCGAGGATGGTGAGGCTCCCTTGATTGTTGCTGTGGAGCATGGGGCTCTATGTTCTGGCTCAGACAATCTCTTTCTGCGAAAAGATCGCCAGCCATTGTTGATGGATGTCTTCTGAACTTTTTCTCTTGCCATTGCTTTTTCAGGATTTGTTTGTCCCCCTTCCTGGCATGTTAATTTGTTGCGGCCAATCTCTTGAAATGCCTGACATCGATAAAGAGCACCTGTAAAAGAAGTCCACACTGATCGAAGTTGTGTCCGATAGAGATCTTTCAATGCTTAAGTCAGTGAAGAGTGATCGAACAGGAAGTAGAATATCAAAATTGACAGAGTATCAGCTCAGAAGTATCTTACCCCTTGCCTGTTTCCTTACCTCCTTTTTATAGATGACTCGGATGTAACCGTCGAGCATGTAGTCCTGCTTTTTATGACACTAAAGGGTAGTTATCCTGATTATCGAGCCATAATCATAGAGTTAGTGGATAATTTATGCCCACTAACGATCATGACATGTAGTTATTATCTACAATTATAGTATCATGATTATATATTTGACAGTCGGTCATTTGATAGTCGGTTGTTTGACAGTCGGCCATTATGATACTGATTTGGTCATGAAGACGGTCAGTCAATCATGACATGAAGATGATCAGTCGGCCATGAAGATGGTCGTCGATCATAACATGAAGATGGTCAGTCGACCATGAAGATGGTCAATTGGCCACAACATGAAGATGGTCAGTTGGCCATGATATGAAGATGGTCAGTCGATCATGAAGATGGTGCTTCAGCTATGATGACTCAAGTTTAGTCATGATGACTCTGCTTCGGTCATAATGACTCTATTTCAGTCATAATGACTCTGCTTCAGTCAGATGACTTTCATGAGAGCTGAATTCTAAAAGTTTCTTCCCTTTCAGAGACTCTCTTCTTAGGATCTCTTGACTCTTCTTATATAGATATGGAACAAAGGGCCGATTTTGAATATGAGAGTCGATGTAGAATCGAGGAGAGCAAATCCGATTGTCCCAACATTATATTTTTTGATTCCTCCGACAATATTTATGCTAGATAGATTTCATAAATATCGATTTATCTAAAAAGATTATTTAAATATTATTTGTGACAAAAGAGCAAATAAGAAATCGATGATATCACGTTAGATGGAATGTTGCGTCATTGCTTCTCCCTTGAGTTTAAGTCACTACCGGATGCAACTTCCACCAATCTATGAACTAGTTGTAGCCCAATAATTGCAACCCTCCATATCAAAGAGGTTCCAATTCCAAATAATCCAAGGTGTTTCCTTTAGTAATGTAGTGAAGTGATTATCACATAATTTATTATGAAGAATAATTGGTCACGATCCCATGATTATTTTTTGAACAAAGAGAGAAGAAGGGTTTTGCTGATCCTAGACTTCTTCTAATTTTTTTCCTACCAAACTTAGTTTTTGCTTAAAGTATTAAAATGAGAACCATGTATTAACACTGATTGTATTATGCACTCGTAGGTGCAAGCCTCTTCTATTTTCTTTTGATAAAAGACTGAAACCTCTTGTATGTGGTCAGAGATTTGAGGTTTCAAAACTTGAAAGGTATTTTCATGTTTTTTATTCACATGATTGAAGAGAGCAACGTGTCAATTCATCCAACCGGATTGCTAATTAATTTGCGGAGCATATATCTCACTGATATGAGAGCTTTTAGGGACCTTTCAAACTTTAATATATAGGACTCATCTTGTTTATGGAAAATGGAGAAGGAAGAGGTATTTTCTAAGAAGTGAAAAATAGATCTTTTATTTAGTTGGAGTTTTAAGAGGAGAGAGAATCAAAAAAAATTTTCTCATGGAAAGATATTTCTCATATTTTATGAAAAGTAAAAATTCATAGAGGAGAGAGTTTTAAAACTTCCCATAATATAAAAATTAATAGTCTTTTTTTTTCCAAAAATACCTTTTTAAGATCCACAACTAAGAATTTGCAAACATCAATGGATGATTAAGATGAAATACTGAATATTAATTAATATTAATATTATTATATTTATTATATTGATTATTTTTAATATTTATATTAATATAATATTTTTATTAATATTAATATAGTATTTATATTAATCTATTAATATTAATATTTATATTATATTATATTTAATATTATATTTATATCTATATTAATAAATTTATTATATTAAAATATTAGTATTACATTAATACAAAAAATTATTATGATCTAATGTTATATTATAATATATTAATATTATATTTATATAAATATAATATTATTATTTATATAAAATTTATGAGCACAAAGGTAAAGTATTATATCTATTAAGGATATAATAGGTATTTTATATATTTTTTTAAAAAAAATGGATGCTAAATCACTCTACAATAAGTAGCTTTTCCACCATCAATCAAATATATCAAAATTTTATTTTTAAAAAATTATTTTTTAAATTATTTTTTAAGAAAAAAAATTTTCGTGCGAACCAAATGAGTCCCTAACTATTTATAAAATATTACAATAACATCACATCATATAATAATAAAAATGTTACTAATTGACATTATTGCTTATCGTTTTTGAGTGTTAGTTTAGGGATATCCTGGTGACTGGAAATGCCACGTATCGGCGGCCTAAATTCCTAGATTGCTTAAGAATTTGATAGCCATGGGGACTTTGGGAGACTGATGACGTTTAAGCAAGGGGAGGCCTACACCTGTCCTACGAATTGGAGCCAGACGGAAAGGTGGCCGGCTGAAGGGGTGGCCGCAGAAGTTGCTAGAAGCCCGTCGCAAACGACCGCGCCCGGAGCTTTCCCAACGCCCGGGGCCGGGGGGATGCCAAGGTAAACTGATATCTTCCTCGATATCAGAATAGAAAGTAAATTCCATATCCGAAAAATAAAATTTTAATAGAGTTAATTATTTTTAAAAAAATAAACATCAAATACGGGAGAATCTGAGCAAGTCCTAGAACTTTAATTCAGGTCACGGTCCATAGCGATTTTTTTTATTCTTGATAGGAACAAAGGAGCATAAACCATATTGAAACGAAATGTTAACAAGGTAACAAACTATATACCGAAGCAAACTGGACCCCAAAGCTGAAAAGGACTATCCAACCAAAGAAACAAAAGAAAGTGAGCCGACATAAATCCATGGTGACTTGAATCATCATCCAAATCAGCAAGCTAAATATGACCATATGCATGCACCTTTACCTGTAAGAAAAAAATGCAAGCATGAAATTTTATTTTTATTGGAACAAAGGAGCATAAGCTATATTGAAAAGGTAAAAAAAAAAAAGATTAAGAAAGTAACAAGCTACATACTAAAACAAACTGGACCCCAAAGCTGAAAAGGATCATCCAGTTAAGAAAACAAAAGAAAGTGAGCCGACATAAATTCATGGTGACTTGAATCATCATCCCATGTATGGAATGGAATCAGCAGGATAAGTATTACCGTGTGCATGCATCTTTTCTTGCAAGAAGAGAATACATGCATGAAATGAAAAAGTGATAAATGGACAGAGTAGGAAGCAGAGAGCACTGGTTGAGAATTGCTTGATATATCCTCTTCACATGGGTATGAGTAGCAAGGTTTGCTCCTTTAGCCAGGAGAACTAATTCGATTTTGATACGTTCATGTCCATTGTATGCATGGACCTTCTTCTATAAGAAGAAAAAGTGTATGAATGAAATAAAAGGAAATGAGTGAATTAGGCAAGACATCTAATTCAATCTTGATAGATTAAGTCCATGGTATGCATGAACCTTCTTCTACAAGAGGGAAAAGTGCATGAATGGAATAAAAGGAGATGGGCAAATAAAATAGGATGTGAAAGCATAGTAGAGAATATACATCGAAAAGGAAAGTGTGGTAGAGAATTGCTTAATACTAGAGGTGCCATCAAGTCAAGCTAAGTCAACTAGCTAAAAGGTCCAGCTTGATTTGATTTAAAATACTCAAACTTCAAATTCGACTCGAGATTGATCAAACCTCAATATCCATCCTTTTCTTTAGAGGGCAAGTCAATCTCTTATAAAATCAAGAACATAGTTGTAGATTCTTTGCAATAACCAACCAAAGCCATGTTATCCCCTGGGCCTAGTTTTTGTTCAGGGAAACTAATACCCAACTAATCTTGAATGACCTTATAGCCTAGTTTTGGTTTAGGGAATTTAATACCCAACTGATCTTGAATGACCTTATCCACTTTTAACTAATATATCAAAAAAACTTATAAAAGTGGCCTCATAGCTGCCTCAAGTTGATCTGAAAAAGAAAATGAAGGAAACATTTATGGTAAGCTTTTGATGTCAAGTAGTCCTTAAAAAGATATACCGTACCTGTTTTCTCTACTACTGTAATGAAAGCTCCTCAAAGTAATGTGGCTACGTTGAGTAGAGTAGAAGATTGAGACTGTTTGATGGTCACTCTCATGAAGTTAGTAATTTGGATTTGCACTAAATATAGAAAGAATATTAAGCATATCAAATATCGAGTTTGTTCGGTTTTCATTAGATTTTGTTTGAATGTAGGATTCAGTTTTAGTCTAGATAATCATAAAAACAATAATCAAAATAGGAATCGAATGATTTTTAATTTCTAAAGCTATTATCAAAATTATCCCTATTTGATTTTGGTTAAAACTGTTATGTTCGATTCGGAAATGAGCAAAATATTACGGCGTCCCACCCCCATCCCCACCCCCCGGCTTTCCCCCTTTGCAACCGTCCCTTCTAGATTTTCCACCGCCTAATCTCAACCACCTTTTAAGTGCCATTCGTCACACTTATATCTCATGTGGAAGGTCATGTCCACCGCACGAATGCAGGCTGCTAAGTTTAACCTCAGCATGTAAAGCCCATGTCTCACTCAGTGGATCCAAAAGAATACAAAAATGTATTTTTGGATCTCATGACGCTAAAAGTCAGGTCTAATAAAGAAAGAACAGCTGCATTCACATGGGTTATCCAAACTTTTTGATCATTCGGTGCATGCACATCCCATGCATCCCTACCCGCAACCGGCAACCCCAGCTGATGGGAAAATAAGGTAAAAATGGGCATCTGTACGTGCTCTACTGCCTTCTACCAACCCCACCCTCCCTCTATTCTCTCACCAGCTTCCACCTCCCCATCCCTCTCCTCACTCCATACTCCTCTCCTCTTTATCACCCCTCTCTTCCTCTTACATTGCACTCCTCATGTTACCCATTAATTTGACTACTAAAAGTTCAGAGAAGGGGGTGGGGCTTAATAAGATACTAGATTGGCACATCCAAAGTTAAGGGAGAATTATGGGCAAGCTGAAAGGATATCATTGAAGAGGTTTACGTTTTGAAACTTGGAAGATGCTCCCCAAAGGTTCTCGCGTGGGCAAAATTGCCATCCACCCCTAAATTGGTTTGATGGCGCTCCTGCTGTTATTAGAGAGAGAGAGAGAGAGACTAAGTTCAGCAGATGATGATCTGCTTAATGTCATCAAGTGTGATTACATTTAGGGTCTGTGTAGATAATTCTATAAGATTGAGCTGAAAATTATGTAGGAATAGGATCCATTGGTCAGCCCAGATCCCATCTTTTGAGCTATAGAAAGAAAAAAGCCTATCCCACAATATTTAGGTTAGATGGTATTTGGTTGATACATAAATGGACGGTCCAATTGATGAATCTTATATAATTTTCAGTCTAATTCTATAGAAATATCCCAACAGGCTCTTACTTTGGATTTCTTCATTAGATCTTAATGCTTTAACGGCATAATCTAGAAGAATCCAATGGGGTCATGGACATTTCGATATTCAGTAATTTAATTAGAATAGGCTCGTCTGATGCTAAGATAAATAAAACACTGAAACAAACTAATGTTGAATGTAAGTCGGCTTAATTTGGGCTCAAGCCTAGGCCTAGTAAAATCAACCGGTTGGTCTGAAACTTTTCGAGCCTATATTTTTAAGACCAGTTTCTACATAGCGCTACGCCCCAATCTTTTTTCTTTTCCCCTGTATGGATCGCCCAACCCAACCCATCCCCAACAATCAAACATCATTTAGTACTAGGGATGAAATGGACCTTGGCCCAGATGTTTGGCCCGGTCTGAAGTCCGACCCTGGCTCGAATGCTTTATCAGGATCTTCCACGTAGAGTTTGGGGTTGGGCTCAGACATTTCAGGCATCCTAGTCGGAGCTAGCCTTAGGCCCGAACTCCTGATTCCGGTTGGGCCTAAACCGCTCAAGCCCTGAAAATTTTGGCCCGTGCTCGATACATGTGGATCGATCCTGCCCAGCCTGATCCAGTCCTACTTACAGCCCTCTAATGCGAACAACAGAGACAAATTGTGTTATTTTTACCTGCCCTGACGCGAGCCATGTTGGTATCACAAACCGTGTTTTTTTTTCTAATGGATCGGCTGAACCGTTTTGTTCCCATGGGGACATGACAGTGCCTATTATTTGCCCTGTGGTGCCCCTTTGATGAACACACGTAAACATGGCTTTTGCGCTTGCTTGCTCCCGGTCTCTATTTTTCCCCTCCCAGTGTTTCTCACTCTTCCTTCCTCTTACCGGTAGCCGTGTCTCGGGACGAAGAGGGAGAGAAATTAAGGATGGGGAGGACGGATGACCGAGAGACGGAGGAGAGATGGTAGAAGACCTGTGCCCACTTGCTCGTCCACTAGCCCAGTCTTCAATCAACGAGACACATACGTGTTGCTCCTTTTTGAAGGATCTGCTACCCTCATCGCGCTTCTCTTCTCGGCGATGCTTCACATTTCGGTGGGTTCTTGAAAAAGCTTTAGATTCATGATTTTGTTCTTGAATCCTAAGGTTTTGAGTTCTCTTCTTGTTGGGATATACCGACCGATCACTCTCACACCGACTCACCGTCGGGCCAGCCCAACCGATGTCCGACTCTACCGAAAGCACCGACTGCACCGACCGATCGAGTATATGTCGGTCGAGCAGACCCTCTCCATTCCCGACTGGCCGAACTGCGGAGTCCGATATCCGACTCCCACAACGCGACCGACTGACCATCGGAGGGTCCCTGAATTTTCACCCGACATTCCACAACCAGACGCCGACGACTGCTGTACGACTGCTGTGGGCCGCCACCCTGACAGAGGCGTGTAGAGTAGCCGCCCTGAGATATTGTCCCACCTAAGACATGGGTCAACCCTAGTGATTTGACAGCCCTACGGTGATTTGACAGTCCCACGGCGATTCTGACAGTTTTCGGCGATTTGACGACTATCTCATTGTCTGCGCCATTAATGACGGTACCATGTCTCATTCTACTATAAAATGGGGAAGGCAACAGTGCTGGAGGAGGTCCCTTCGAAACCCTTGGGCTTATTCTCCCTCTCTCCATCTCTCTCTCGCTGAGCTCCTTGATTCTTTTCTACTGTTGCCTAGTCTCCTCTTTGACTTGACCGCCGGAGGGTCTCCACCGGAGTCAACTCCGGTCAGTGTGGACTTTTCTTGCAGATGTTCATTTCCGACGATCAGGCAATGAGGGGATTGACTGCAACACTTCTCATTTTTGATTTCTCCTTCACTCTCGCTCGAGTGTAGTTATTGTTCTTGAAAACCAGAATGTGGCTTTCGTGATTTGATGGTATGTGCTGCTTTCATGATTCTCTCTCTATATATATACATATAAACTGAATTGCAGGGACAGGGCCCACCAGTTGCTTTCTTGATTTTTTAACGATTTCAAGATGCTGTACAAATACAAAGTTACGTGGTTTCAAGATTCGATGATACGCGCTGTTTTCTTGATCCTTGATAAGGATTTCAAGATGCTTTACAGTTTACACCATAAAGATCTGGAACTTTACGGAGTCCAGATTAGAGAATGGATCGGTTCATGCCAACGGGAGCACGAAGGAGACGGCCGACTTGGCTGTTCACGGGCAGTTCGAGCAACACATTAAGTCTTTCCAAAGGCTTGATGGCATCTTATTCTGATTTGCAGGAGATGGCATCTTATTCTGATTTGCAGGAGAAAACAACTGAGGAACAGCTAGGAGTTATCTTGGAAAGGTCGTAAGAATTCATCAACTAGATCTCTTTGGATGCATGTTGATTAGTGTTTGATTTGTGAATTTCAACTATTGAATAGCTATCTTGTATAAAAATAAATTGTTTCATTTTGGCAGCATTCGCTTCAAGATGTGGAAATCGGTGTCCGCTGCTGTGTTCTTGATTTTATCTGCTGTAATTTGATTTAAAGAAACTGTATTTTGCCCTGAATTTCCTTTTTTATTGGATGAAAAGGTTTTTGATAGTGATGAATGGCATAGAAAAAGCCAAGTTATGGGTTAAAAATTATGCTGTCCTGAATATCACGTCATAAAGGTGCCCGAGTAGTTGTTGGTGATTTATTGGTTTATTTAACCAGCAAATATGTTGTGTTTCTTTAAATTCGGCTCTTTCACTTCTATTTTGCATCTTAGGATGGATGTTATCTGTACAACAGATCTCACCTTTTTAATTTTTTGAGAAGCACAATAAAAGTGCTACCATCCTAACTATAACTTGGATCTCTTGACTAAGGAGAGGCGTGTCGACCAGCTGAGATAACTCCAGTTGGTCACTTCTCACCTTCATCCTCACCTTGTACCAGTTCATTGTTTCTGAATACGGGGAGATCTGCTAGGATTGCTTCCTAGATGCATGTACTAAACTCTAAGCAAAAGGTACGTCCTCATTCAACTGGCTCTCTTGCTTTCATGGTACACCCTTTTGTTGAAGAATGTTGCTTTCATGGTACACCCTTTTGTTGTAGAAGCAAAATTTCTTCAAGTTTGATGAACCACAGATCTTTTAATCTGATCCCAAATAATGGGAACGAGGCATGTTCATGGAGATTAATGTCAAGGATTTTTGCATGGATGAACAATCTGGCCATATGGACTTCTGGACATTATCTATCTGTGAGACAGGGAACATCTGTAATGCAGAATTGCTGTACATAGTATAAATACTCTTGTTTATACCTTTTTGTTGACCTCAAATTAGTATTTTGGTAGCTTTAATTTTGAGAAGTGTTTCAATAGAACAAGTTATCAGAAAATGTTTTATTTCTGTTACCCTTCTGAATCTCTGATTTGGTAGTTTTATTGCATAATGATCCATTTATTTTATTTTGTATTGCATCAAATAGTTACATTATTTTCAGAATTCCATATTTATATATCTTTTCTCAAAAACATATACACTTTGACATCTCCTTTGATTCATTAGACTGGCTCTGGACTCTACTGTAGGTTTTTAATTTATAATCCTGTTGGCTTTTAAGCCATTCCAAAAATATATTAACCTGTGCACCAGGACTATATCTAGTATTTGGGCTTTAATAAGAGTTGGGTTGGCTCCACCAACCTCTTTGCATTAGTTATGGTAAGTTGTATGCCTTGAGCTGTGGACAACTGGCTAACACTTCCTCCCCCCTTGAATCTCGTGATATATTTTTGGCATTAGCATATTGGTTTCAGACTCGATTATTTTGGTGTATGGAATATCATGTATGGTGTATCATGTATGAACGTAATGCTTCTTATGATAATAATCCAGAGTTTGGATTTAGTATGGAGCATAGCCTGCATCTTGACTAAGTTGATGTGTAGATATTCCTTTCCATCATCATGTAGAATTAATTATGGCAACTTCGAGGTTATATTGTCTCATTAACCATTTTTTCTTGTTTTCATATCTTCAGTGCATGGTTATTTAATATTATGTACCTGCACTGTGATCTCTAAGGTCTAAATGAAAATTTATCTTATCCAAGGAATATAAAACTTAAAAGGTTAATTAAAATTCTTTGGCTTGGGAATTTGCTTATCAACTATCAAAAAATATGGGTATGGTAATTGAAATTCTGCATCTGTATTATATTTATTTACTAATCAAAACCATGTTTATCAAATAGACTTGCTAAGAAAGAGGGAGAGGAGTGCAGGATTTAGCCTTGATACAAAGGATAGCATTTAAATTATGCTGAAAGTAGCGGTTGGTTTGTTACACAGTGAAAATCCTTTAAACTCGTGCAATCTGAACTTTAGTGAGACCAAAATGGGTGGTTAACCAAATCTTGATCGGTATAATTGGTTGATGACCGATTAATTTTTTTGGGTGTTAACAGGTTTCGGTCCTTCATGTATATTATGTCCAATTAGAAATTCAACTTTTAAAGTGTCTAAGTTTAATGATGTTCAAATTTATTTTTTGTACAGACATAGAGATTTATCTTATCAGTAGGTAATTGTTTTTGCTCCAAAAGCCTCCTGAATTTGGTGACATATAGCATATATGACATGGGATGCTTAAAATGTTTCTGTGTTTCATCTCCTTCATTCCTTGTTTAAAACAATTTGTTTCCAGATAGGACTAGAAAGTGCTGGTCTGAATTGACCAGTTGACAAGCAGACTACTCTCGACCAAATGTTTTTAAAAGTCTAGGCTAAGAAAAATAGGCTCAAAAAGTTAATATTCATATCCTCTTAGAGACATTATATTAAAAGAACCTATCCCATGGATATACCTGAATTTTCATCAAGGATTAGACACTTGGACGCATCATCTGTTAAAATTCTCAATCATCCAATGTGTGATAACATCACTATCCTATGTTAATTTTTGACTTATCTTTAGAGAAGATGCTGAATCTAAGATTATATCAATTGAATGAATTAGCAATTTGTGTTAATCTATTTGGCAATCAGTCCAGTTGATTATTAGTGATAACTGGTAAGTGTGTATCTTTACCTATTTATATTGACATCCATGAGGTACAAACTGGCAATATGTCTGGTCATTTGGAGGTTCTCATGTCAAAATTTAGATTTTGTGCCATGTGTCCAGGTAATAGTGCTCCTTGAAAAGTTGTTTTGGAAGCTTGGTGTGAAGATGATGGGTTTAGAGAAGATGATAGAAATTTGAAACTGCAAAGTGAGAGTAATTGGGTTGTTGAATTGCCTAGGTAGGCCTCATGGAGCAAAAAGGATCCCAGAAAGGGAAGAAGAGCTTCTAAAGAGAGATTTGGGGTGATTCCTTTGTTTGGTGGGGAATGGGGGCTAGTTGGAGGTATAAAAAGTTATATTTGATGTTTGTCATCTGGATATTCAATTCCCGTAATAATTTTCAATAAAATTGCTTCTCAAAAAGGAAAATTGTTGCATTTGATGGGCATTGGTTGAAATATGTGATCATTTATCCATAACTGTTCTAAGCTATGGGAACCTCTTTCATTTAGTCTTTTATCACAAAACACTGATACAAAATTGTTATTTATTCAAAACGTATGCCAATATTTGAAGCACCGAAGAATTATGAACTTTTCAGCTCTTGTTTTCTTATGTTTTGGTTCACTTGGCAGCTGGCGCCTTTGTAGTGTTTGCTCTGATTCAATCACTCGCTTTGCATATCTTATTTACTCATATCTTTAGCATTATTTGAACATAATAGAGTGCAAACTCCAATATCTAATTTCAAATCCTTGTGCTTTGCTTGATCTCTCCAAGCATATACAATTAGTGGCATTGCTTTATTAGTATATGGTAATTCTATATCCATAATAGAGTGCAAGCCTTGTGTTTTGCTTGCTAACTCCAAGCTTAGTGGCATTGCTAATTATATGGTAATTCTATATCTGAGAATGGTCCACAACCCCTATCTATGCCAATATCCTCCACATGCGTCTTTGTAACAATATTTATCCTAGCAATAATAAATTACCCAGCATATGTATATATACATACAAGCATGCGTGCATGCTGTATTTTGGCCAGTTAAGTGTGCTAGTTACTACAATCTTCACTTCTCTATAACAGACGATGCCTACAAAAGCTGTGGCTACAGAATGCAAGATTACTTTTTAGGTTATTTTAAGTGTCATCTATTGTCAGCTAATCATGAGTTATGTGATAGTGGAATAGACATTCATTTATGAAAAAATTATCTATAGGTCCCTAGATTGATCCAAAATTATTTTTAAGTCCTGAACTTTTCAAATTGAATAAAAAGTCTTTGAAATGCTAAAGAGTTATTTCTGTGTAACCAAGGTACATACCTGTATAACCTGAACATGAACGTGCATAACCAGATATTGAAACTAGATAACCTGCGTAATCTGAACATAAACCTGTGTAACTTGAACATAAATCCGTGTAACCTGAACATAGACCTATGTAACCAATCTGTGTGGACGGCAGGGACTTAAAAATAACTTCTTAGCAATTCAGGGACTTTTATTCAACTTGAAAAGTTAAGGGACTTAAAAGTAATTTTGGGTCCATCCAAGGACCTATAGATAATTTTCCCTTCATTTATTTACAGATTTTGCTTTCATATTATAGTGTTCCAGCTCTCATTTGTAGGATATTGCTTGTTTATCATGATCATTTAGGTTTTCAATTCTTAGCCATGCCAATGCAAAAAAGAAGAAGAAGAAGAAGACGAGAGAGAGAGAGAGAGAGAGAGAGAGAGTATGGTAGGATTATTTTAAAAGCTTCTTAATAGACAGTGATTGTGTATGGTGTTTTTTTTTTTTCTTAACATAAGGCTGCAACGTTTGCTCTCTGATTTTTTCTGTCAAAATACAGAGTTTCCTGAGTGGCTGTTTTAGTTATATGTACTGATTCTTGTTGTATTTCACAGTTCTTAGTTCTTGTTGTCCTCATTAACTGTCCTGAACTTCCTTTTCCTTTTCAATAAAATTTTCAGTTAGCATTCATTATTAAAATATTCTTTCGTAAATAAGAACTATATTCAGGATGTTGTTGCATATTTTTCTTCCATGTCAGCATTTCATTTTTTAGAATCAAATAAAAATAGTTTGTAAGCAAAAGATGTATTGTTGGTTAGTTCATTTATCTCCTTTTTTGGAAGTCATTGTCAAAGCTTGATGTCTTCATTGTATATGAGGATTTCTTGTCTAACTTACAAAGTTTGTCTTGATATTTAGCTGTAAAGGAAGCAGCAGAGTTGGGTACATGTGTCTACATAGGAGATGGTGCAAGTGATCTTTTAAAGCACATTTCTTTTATATAATCCTTTTTATTGGTTTATCTGGTCAATCATTGGAAAGTATGGGATAATATCAATCTTTATAATTTTGTAAATCCACAGGTGATTAAGCTAGTGAAAATTTTATTTGAGCTTGCCAGGCACAACACACTGTATACTGTATTTCTTTATGAGACTGATGCAATCATTAATCAATGTGGTGAAGCACAAAGTGAGCATGAAGCTAGCCGATGTTTAAAGATTGACCTACTTAGACAAGTAATATTATCTCATTTTGTGTCAAATTGGTCATTTGGATTTTAATGCAGATGGATGGCTTGACAAAGATGAAGGAGCTTGTGCTTGCTCTAGCTGCAAATAATCTACCATGGGAATTGGATGCAGCTACATCCAGCATCTTGAAATTTGAGTATCCTTTGTATGAATTATTGATCTGTATGATCATTAAATAGTCAGATGTTGGCATTATTTTCTTCGTCTGTCACATGACCTTTTTAGTGTGCAGCCCCCATGTGGTTTCCATTATTTTCAGGATAAAACTGTGAATTTTTTTTTCCTTTGAATTCATTTTTTAAGGTTGATTTCAAAATGAAAGGAACATAAAGAGAAACAAAGAATACCTTAGTATTGAAGAAGAATTTTTCTGGTGAAAAATTACTTTTTCTACATGTTAGACACCGTTAGAAACTAGATATCCACCTTTTATCTCATCCATGGAGTAGTTGGGTTATCATCTAAGCAATTCTAGAATTTTCTTTTAACAATATCTGTTTGCCCTAAGAAATATTGAGAAATGTTAGAAGAATATTTAGCCTGGGCAATTTACTGATCCATATGGTGAGACTGAGACCCATGTCATGGGGTTGTTTGAAAGAGCTTGCTTGTTTGTGCACAAAACTGGTTTTCATACCATGTTCCATCAGATCATCATCCCTCTTCCAGAGCCAGATGCAAGGCATGTGATGTTTGAGGAACTTTTAACATTGGTGCCTGGAGAAGCAGAGATTCCATATGGTTTTCTGGTGGAAAAGACAGAAGCAGATTTAGACATCTGATTAGCAAGCAAAGAGGCAGCCATGCAACCATTAATGAGGTTAATGTTACTTTCGGAAGCAAAGCAAGAATGAGTCCATGAGGATGGTGAGTCTTCTTCATTATGATTCTCTTTGTGGTCCCTGAAAACCATCAAGACTTGTCACAATTATTTGATGTTGGCTTTATATGTTCTCATTGTCCAAGTTGAATTGGAATTCACTTCATAATTTGACATCCCTTGTATGAATGACTGTCAATCTAACATCAAGTCTCCATATTTTCATCCTAGCTTTGTACCAGCAGTGGTGTTAAAATTTAAATTTGTCTGACAGTGGAATAAGCATATCATTATCGGTGACTGATTTTTGTTTTACAATCAAAATTTGTATCATTTATTTTTCCAGAAAAGGTTTTTTAAAGTTTTTGCACCTCACCTCTGAAACCAATCCATAGAGCATCTCCAAGATTACATTTACCACTCATATAATTAATTGCCCAAGTTGTCCTCTATAATGAATCCTTGATATAAGAGTTGGCTTTGCTGCATATTATGCCGTATCTGATTTGGCCAACCCAAGATCCTTAATCCATGCATTTTGGATGAAGGTTTTTGAAGTTTTGATCTTTCGTTAACATCATGAAGCAATCCATCAGGCAGCGTTTTTTGCTACAGGCATTTGCTTCATAACTTGGTCTTTGATAAGTGCTTTGAAGAAGTGCTTGATTTCCTTCTGTTCTGTTCACAGGATATATGGGATCCATCAGCCAGCTTCTTTTGCTAGAGCCACAGCTCAAGATATTGAGATGGCTTTGAACAGGACAAGACCAGCAGCCCATCTCCATGCCCGCTGCTGCGAAAAGTTTAACCAGGACTATGACAGGCATATTCTTCATTAGTTTCATATACTATCATTTCCAGAAACAGGACTGGATGGTGCGGATTCATTCCAGAAAACCATATTGAATCATCAAACTTCCACTATTTGTTAGTAAACTGAAAATTGTCAGAAATTTACATCCCACTGCTGTCTAAATCTGTGTCTACGGTGCATCAACCCATAATTTATGCATGTTTAGTGCCACTGATGCTTCTGGCGTAAAATGTATCTATAGATATGTTGCTGTTTGTACTCGGATGGAGAGCCATGGAATACTAGAGAATCATCAAGCAGCAATATTTACAATATATACAGCCATGGAATACTATTGAATCATCAAGCAGCAATATTTACAATATATATATATATATATATATATATATACACACTTGCTGGAGTTTCTAGGGTGCATCTTTTTCAAGAGTTTTCTTCGTGATTTCTACTCTTCAGACCATTGCCCACCGGTATGCATGTATCCTAAGTAGTAAGTTTACGTTAAACATTTTAAATTTTAGATAAAATTATGGAAACATCCTCTCTACCTTAACTTAATTTCACTTATACTTCCAGTATTTTAAAAAATATTAAACTGATCTTTCTAGTTATCAATATATTTCAATGTGGTTCAACCATCTATTTTTGTTAATAAATTTTTTTAAAATGATAAAAATATCCATCTCCTTCTTTCTCTCCGATTGATCGCCTCCTCCTTCATAGCCAATATCCTTCTTTCTCCCTCTTCTTTCCTCCTTTTCTTTCTCCTCTTTCCCTACTTTCTCACCTATTTCTTCTCCTCTCCTTCCTCTTTCTCCCTCCTTTCTCCGTCCATTCTCCTCCTCTCTTTTCTCTTCCCCTTTCGATCTACTTCTCCTCATCATCCTTCTTCTCCAAGCCGTCCATAAACCCTCCTCTATATGGTGGCCTCCTCTATCGTCATCTCTTCTTGCCTTTTCCATCCTCTTATCCCCCCCTTGCTCCTCCATTTTATTCTTTGCCGGCGGTCTTTCTCCCCCTCCTCTTTCTCCTCATCTTTTCTCCCCATCTTCTTTCTTCTCCAAATCAACCAATGAGCTCTATCCCTTTAAATTGCTCCCTCTACATCCACCTTTTTTCACTAGCAAAAAAATTTTTTTTCTTTTTTTTTTCACTCATTTCTCCTTCTCCATAATAGCTCTCTCCACCTCCTTATCCACTTTAACTCCTCATCTTTTTTTTTCTCCAAACCATCCATAAGCCATTTCCTTCATGGCAGCTCCTTCTATCTCCATCCCTTTCCGTCGGTAACTTATTGTTCCCCTCTTCTTCCTCTTCATCCTCTCCTTCTTGTCCTCCTTCTCCTCCTCTAATCTATTACTTACCCACGATCATTTTTCTCTCCTCTTTCTCATCCATTTTTTCTTCTTATCTTCTTCCTTCTCTAAGTCTATCTATGAGTATGGAGTATTTTCATCCATTGAGAAAGAAATCTAATATCGTTTATTGATAAAATAAACAGCTGAATCATATTGGAATATATCGCTAATAAGAAGAATCAGTTTGACATTTATTAAAGTATAGGATATAAATGAAATTGAGTTAAAGTTATAATTTTTTTTTAATTTTATAATAAGATTTTTTTTACAATAATGATACATGAAGGATTTTGCTACGCTGCTTTTTTATAATAGTTTATTATAAAAGATATTTTAGGTATTATATATTATCATTTTTTATATATTTTATTATTTTTTTCTTTCTTCTTCTTTCCTGTGGCTTCATCGCGTCCAAATCTCCCACCCCTATCGGTGCCACCTGCGGCTCCTCTGCGCCTCCCCCCCGGCCCCTCGTACCTCTTCCACACCACCACCCGACCCCCTGCCTCCATCATTTCTCTGCACACCACAAAATCGCCCCCCCCCCCAACCCCATGGCGCACACCTCCTTCGAGCCACCACCCCCGCAACCCCCCTGGTGGCCCGCACCTCCTTTGCTCTCGCCCCTTCTTCAGTGCTCGTGGCTACTCTACGCCCCCCCACCTCCGGTGCCTACAGTTGTTTTGCACCTACCCCACTATGGTTTCTTCGACCCACCACAATACCCCCCCCAAACACCCTTGTGGCGGCCCGCAGATTCTCTACGCACCCCTCCCCACCTCTGGGCTCCATGCCCAGTGCGCGCCTGCAGTTCCCACCCCATGGCTTACACTTGACCCCACCGTAGCTTCTCCGTGCCACCACAACACCCCACCCCCCAATCCCTGCGGCACCCCGCGGCTTCACTGCACCCCCCCTGTGCCTAGCGCATGCCTGTAGTCCTCACCCTGACTGCGGCTTCTCTGGACCACCTCCACCTTTGATGGCCCACGGAGAGGATTTTTAAAAAAAATAATTTAATTATGGCATAAACAATAACTTTGATCGTTAAAATATTTACTGCACCAGTCACGGATATGGGTACTTTAACTTATTGAAATCTGGATGGTCCATATTTAATCCGATAGTCAGAAATAAATAAATAGTAAAAAAACTAAAATATCTTTTAGAGCATGGCAGGCATATCCCTCGATTAGTTTCATACACTATCATTTCCAGAAATAGGACTGCATGGTGCAGACTCATTCCAGAAAACCATATTGAATCATCAAACTTCCATGGCTTGTTAGTAAATCAAAAATTATCAGAAATTTACATCCGACTGCTATCTAAATCTGTGTGTACAGTGCCTCAACCCTTAATTTATGTATGTTTAGTGCCACTGATGCTTCTAGCGTAAAATGCATCTATAGACATGTTGCTGTTTGTACTTGGATGGGGAGCCATGGATATTGGAGAATCATTAAGCAGCAATATTTTCAATATATATATTATTACTTGCTGGAGTTTCTGAGGTGCATCTTTTTCAGAAGTTTTCTTCTTGATTTCTGCTCTTCAGACCGTTGCCCACTAGTATGCATGTGTCTTAAATAGCAAGTTCACGTTAAACATTTTAAATTTTATAATAAGATTCTCCTTTTATGACAATCCATATAACTACATTAAAAGGAAAGCCACCGTTCTCCTAGCGCAGCATGTGTCGCCTTTAGATACTGTCCAGTGTCCACCATCTGAAACACTACGTGTTACTCATGCAGGGTCAAGGATTGCGGCTGGACGTATTCGCTGGGCCGTGCTTCTCAATGCCTTCTTGACCCATCTGAAGTGCCTTCTCGATCCAGCTGGTCCAGCGGGAGTATTAAAAAATAGAAAGAGCAATCATGAGGAAAATTGCGGCTGCAGCTATTGCTTGCAGCGGATTATTTTAAATAAAATGGAGAATGATGGGAGAAAATTATAACCGATCATCGATGATGGAAAAGAAAAAAAAAAGAGACTGAAGCCCATACTGTTCACAGATGATCGGCCCCGATAATTAAAAAATTATAAAAAAAATACATGCACATTCCTTCCCTGAAATCCCCATTTCAGAAAATCTTGGGCATAATCTCCACATTAATTATCGGATACATTTTCCCTATGGATCGTCCAGAGATCCAGAGGAGGATTTCCCTTTCAAATCGATGGAGATGGCCATTCCAACAGGTGAACAGGTGGCTTCGTCGCATGCTCAGCAGTCTCAGAGGGAGAGGGGATTATAAATACCCCCTCCTAGAAAGTGGCGGGCAAGTTTGTAGAAGCCTCCCCCTCGGTACTCCAAATAAGCATTCGCCGAGTGTTGTAAGGCATCATTTTTTAACTGTATTTTCTCTATTTTTAACCTCATCAGTGTCTATAAGGGGTGGTTGTTGCAGCCATGCTGCAGCCGTCCGTTCCCCTTGATACATCATCTAAGGAAGGGGGCGATTACGGGGGCAAGGTAGGGTGGGTCCTCTATTTTTCAATATCAAAAATACGACATATATGTTTCATGACATATTGAATATCAATGCGACTGTGCAGCCGCTATTGATAGGATTGCCGATTGGGAAGGTTGCTGCATACCATAGCCTTCCATTCCCGAAAGGGATAAAAAAAAAAGAGAGAGGTTGCTGCATGCCAAAGCCTTCCATTCTCGAAAGAGAAAACATAAAAAAAAAGAGGGAGGTTGCTGCATGCCGCAGCCTTCCATTCCCCAAATAAAGGCAAAAGAAGATTGCAGGATAGGAGGAAAAACAGAGTGAGTCAAGCAGTCGAGGCTATTTGGTGAGGAGGTTTTTTTTTTTGGATTTGGGTGGATCAAAGGATTTCTTCTGGATTCGAGCAGGTATAAGAAAAAAGTTTTGTTCTTTCAGATCAAGCTCCTTTCCAGATCTAGAGTTTTTGGATTTGAGTGGTCAAAAAAAAATTATGGATCTGAAAATGGACTAATGGATTCGGGTCAGGGGATCCAAGTCCTTTTAAAAAAATAAGGTTGGTTTGGGTTAGGATGGTCTAGATGGGTCTGGATTAGCCTGGATTCAGATTGAGTTCGGTTTAGCCTTTGGGTTGAGATTGGGTCCATAATTTGTGTCTAGCTCGGTTAGATTTGGGCTAGGGTTAGAGATTCGACAGTGGGGATGGAGAGAGCGGTAGAGAGAAGCAAGATTTCTGGCTAGGAGGTGATAGAGGCGGTGGAGGTTTTCGATATCGAGTGATCGGGATGGTGGTGGAAGGGTTGATGGGTTAGTGGTTGGAGTATTAGGTTACGTCTGCCCTTTTGTTCGGAGGGAGTGGTGCCTGCGGTGGGTTAGGATTCCGATGGATGTGAAATTAGGGCTTTGGGGGTGGAGGCTGGAATGATGGAGAAGCATTACGGGGATTAGGTCCATAGTAGGCTAGCGTTATGAATCGACAGTGGTTGGGAGGAATGGCTAGAAGAAATATCGACAAAAAAAAAAAAGAAAAATAAACTTGGCCGCCTGAGTGTAAGGATAGGAAGGGGGAGGGGGTGTGAGAAATCAAAGGTAAAAGATGATATCGGAGATGGAGAGCCTAGCAAAGAACCGACGCCGGCGATAGATGGCGGGAGCTGTTCGGATGCATGATGGAGAGAATGGTGGCTTCATGGCAAACCGAGCGGCAAAGGTGGCGAGATCGGTGGGTCGTGGTGGGGGGAGGCGGCTTTCTAGAGAGGTTGGGAGATGCTCGGCATCGGGGGTGGCGTGGACAGTGAGGAGCGGCTGATCTTGAGATCCCAGAGTATATATCGGGGTTGAGGCCAAGGTGAGGCCATGGGTCACTGGAGGGAAGGACCTGGGGGGCCGCCATGGCCGTTTACGGGATTTAGAGAGGGAAGGGAGATGATTGAGGTCACAGGGAAGTGAGTGAGGGCGAGGAGGAGGGTTGCATCCAGGGAGGAGGGGGTATTCGAGAGAGTTTGGCAGGGAGGGCTCAGGAACATTCCAGAGGGTGCAGGGGGGTTTCATCTGAAGGGCAAAAAAAACAAAAGAAAAAAATGTCAATGGTCCTTATAATGTGGGGAGGGATGTATTGCATGTGGGCATCCCTATAGAAATAAAATTTTTTTTAAAAAAAAAAAAGAAAAAGAAAGTTCTCCTTTTTGATTTATTTGTTGCTAAAAATGATATTTTTTATAAAAAAGGCTTATTATACAACATTTTTAAACATCAGTTTTGAAAAAAAAAACTTTTTATAAAATCACCAATACAAGTTAAAAAAAATAATAAATCATTAACTTTTATGCACTCAGAAAAGATAATTTCTTACCTTTTCAAATTTTTTTAAAGATGCTAATTTTAAATTATTATTGCTGCAGCCATGTTTACCATGAAAATATCATCGAAGGTCATGCTCGAAGAAAAAAATGGTAGGTTCGGAGTATACAAGCCATTTTATGGATTAGAAATTTGAGATAACAATACTCTGAGGGTGCACGTTCAAATTGTTCTTGAACATGTTGACGGTTCGCCTGAATTTCTTAAAACTTGGGACCTTTGGATGCACAATCAGGAGGAATCAGAGGAATTAGCTGCAGGATTACAATAAATAGATTACAAGAAAGATTTAAGTTTGAGGTTGAGGATTTCAACTTTGAGAATAAAGAATATTATAAATACATGTACCATAGAATTAATGATGTTCACAATCAATTACAATATGAGCATGGGCAAGTACGTTGGGAATATGATGTATCTATCGATGGATATAAAAGGCTGTTGGATGAATACAGTGCATTGGAGAAAGAGACCGAAAAATATAGGAGAATGTTCAATCCAAATGCTGAATCTTCTATTGGTGAGAATGTCATATAAGCAGAGGTGATAAAGGTTTGTATGTGTTGCCCTAAAAGGGATATGATGTGCAAGTGTTCATGGGTGCCTCAGTATTTTGTATTTTAGGTTTAGCTCGAGCACATTTTTCCTTTTGGTATGTAGGTCTCCAAAAACTCTAAATACATTTTGGTTCACCAGGGTTGCCTTGCTTTTTATCATGTAACTCTTCAACATCTATAATAAATTTTGCCTTGCTTTGCTATACTTTGCTTATATTATATTCCAAATGGATGCAGCCCTAATAAGCCAATTTTTTTCTTTTTTTGATATATAGGTTGGACATAACATTATCATATTCTACAAAATTTATTTCTTATATACTGAGTTTATATTTTTTAAAAAAAAAATTCCTTTATTTTCGTTTATCACAGTCATGACATGCTCCACATGTATAGAGTGTTACCTATAATTGCTGGGCAAAATTCGGCTTGCAACTTTTCCTTCTGAATGAACTTCTTCTTTTTTGTTCTTTTTCTAGCAAGGCAGTTTGAGTTGCACAATTCCAATCTCCCTTGACATATAAGTGTGTGGGGTATGTGGCATGCTCTTTTTTTAAATATTGTCTAATTCATGTCGTTATATGGTTTGGCCTGTTTACCCTGAGTGTAGAAAGAAGAAAAAAAAAGATCATGATGGTTTTTTTTCTTTCCCCTTTATGCAGGCTAGTTTGTATGTACAATTCCAGCTCTTTCTAATTCATACTTTCGAGAGATATGTTTCTTACCCTTACTATCTTCAGCATAAATGAGGCAAAAAAATATTTTTTAAATTTTTTTTCCCATCAACATAATTCAATCCGCCACACTATCCTAACTATCACCTTCCTTTATTCTTTAGTTCCTAATGCAATATATTATTGTATAATAATATAATGTACTATATTATGCTAAATTATCATATATAATAATGTTATCTAATATATATTATATCATAATATAATATTATGCTATATGCTAATACTAAAATATAATATGTAATAATATACATTAAGATAATATAATACACTATAATAGATGATAATATACTATAATATATAATTATGATATAATTAAATGGTATACTATAATATATAATATGCTGCATTAATACATATTCTAACATAGTATAATATAATATAATATTTATAAAGTAAAGATTATTATGGGAAGTAGGGTTAGATCATAGCACCTTACCTATGAAACTGTAAATATATAAGAACATTGTTGACAGATTGCGTAACTGTTTGCTAGTATGCAAAAGAACATAGATAAATTTTTTTCCTATCGAAATATTGTCAACACGTAGACAAGCAAAGCTGACTATATTATAGTAGTTGAAGAGGTACATGATAAAAAGCAAGGCTGGCCTATCGGATCAAAGTATATTAGAGTTTTTGAAGAGCCACTTACTAAAAAAATGGTAAACGTGTCCCTCCTAAACTTGAAGTATGGAATGCAAAGGTATATATGAACAGCGGCATGCATATATTTTTTTTTTTTAGGTCAACACATGCAAACATTTATCCCCTAGGGTAAATGCAAGCTATTGAGTTTTTGGCCTTTTTTTTAGGATGGATCCTAAAGAAATATTAAAAAAAAAGAATAAAAAGGAAGAATATCATCACACAACAAAGAGCTAGAAACTTTTTTAGCAAAAGACGACATATATATTGTCATTCATCGATGGATGGTGAAGGAAATCTATGGACCATAGAAATTGGAGGTGCTCTAGATTTTGATCAATATAGGATATTCAGCATCGAAGGAGTTGTTCACAACTCATCGGATGGTTAATATTTTTTCGAGGAGGTCGGCCTGCTAAGCATAGGAGAAGATAACTTTGCTTGTGTTATGTTCTTAGATAATTTCAACTAGATTTTATAACATCAATTGATGTCGAGGTTGAACGAAATTTCAGCTGATGATGAAGTACACAATCAAGAGGATTTTGTGTCATTTTTATCTGATCCATAGAGTATTCCTCTCTTAGATAATTCAATTATTTATTCTCGAATTTTTTTCTGTGCCTTCTTTTTTGGCCTTATTTTCTTAATGCTGTAGGTCATTTTTCTAAAATTTTGCACATCGGTATCCCCAAACATCAGTGCTAATTTTGTGGAGCTCTTTTCTGATACAGAGAACATGTCCATAAAATGCATGGTACATCTAGAACTATATTTACGTTATGCTGCCATAAAGAAAGGGTTGATTTGCCATTACTGAAGCATGCTCTAGAATTTTTGAATGCTTTATTGGATTATGGTGGAGGGAGAAGGGCCTCAAAATTTCATGAAAATATAAGGGCATACAATTCCATGTTTGCCTTTACATCCATTAGAGCCAGAATTGATAATGAAATTAATCATAGATCCAGACCATACGTATTCTGGATCAACGAACAAAATCATCATAGAATGGGTTTGCTACTTCCAATTAAGGGTGGAAGGCCTAAATTTGCACAGCTATACATATATGATATCAAAAATGAGGTAAGCAATAGGCTCAGTGCACTAAATTCAGATGATATTTCATCTGATGTGGATCGAGAAATTGTTGCCAGATTGATAAAGATGTTTGCCGAAGAAAATCAGATTGTTAAGGCTTTGATAATGGTCAGAGATCATTTTCAACCATCTCAGCATCCGTCGGTGCATTTAAGATTGTTGTGAGAAAATATGCAGGAGTGCTATGCATATGATTTTAAAATTTTTATGCAGTGAAAATAAAAGATTAAACAATTTAATCTCAATCATATACATAAGATCTAATCTTAAACTACTGCATCATGATTTATAATATAAAAATATATACTTTAGATCTAAAAATAAAAATACATCGATCTCATCGATGTTGAAATTCTAGATCTAACTATTAGATCTAACATTACGATCAGGATAAAATAGAAAATATTACCAAACAACTTTGATATTAATTTTTTTTGATCTAACAGTTGGAGAAGGTGTTCTTCAGATTACTTACAGCTATACGAAGTCATCTGGCCTCTATAAAAAAATTTACGTGAGGACTGGCATAGATCAGAGTCTTGGAGGTGCTAGCCTGCAAGCAACTTTGATGGCTGATCTCTTCTTTTTTTTTCAAGCACCTTGGACACTCCAAGGATGAAGAGATATGGAAGAGGAAGAGAGAGGGAGGAGAAAAGCTCTGAAAAAATAAAAACTAGCAAGAGAAGGGACGTATGATGATAAGAAGAGGTGACCCCTTTTTATAGGCAAAGACTAAGGTTTTTCATCCAAGAGAAGAGGGCCATAATCACCACGCCACAAATCTGTTTTGGGCATCCAAAAAATTTTAGAAAAAGCTCTACAACATGGAGAAGGATTCTGGTATCTCACATGCCTAAAAACTCTCTAAAAAAAATTTTAAAAAATTATTATAGCACCAACAACCTTCTTTATATGAAAATTTTTTTTTCTCAAAGACTAAGGTTTTTCATCCAAGAGAAGAGGGCCATAATCACCACGCCACAAATCAGTTTTGGGCATCCAAAAAATTTTAGAAAAAGCTCTACAACATGGAGAAGGATTCTGGTATCTCACATGCCTAAAAACTCTCTAAAAAAAATTAAAAAAAATTATTATAGCACCAACAACCTTCTTTATATGAAATTTTTTTTTCTTATTTTCATCTTATCTCTAATTCGAATCGCATTCGAATTTGACAAGAGATAGGATTATGAGTCATCAATCATTGCCACCCACCCTTATTGGGTCTACAACTTTGATGCCAAAAAGATCAAGCTAAATCCTTTTTGGCGTGGAGATATGGGCAAGGGTCCATATGTGGCGCAAGGAGATAAGGATAGAGTCCAAGTTGACAAGGACTCTTCCTTCCTAATTTGATTCTACAACAAATCAAATTTAGATTGAACCCACTGATAGAAATGAACCTAATCTAATTAGAAATCCAAACATCTCATGAAATTCTTAACTCATTTAGAAATGAGCTAATTCCAAATCCTAATCGAATCAGGATCAAATTTTTTTTTGTAATCAGGATTGATCATATCAAACCCAATCTGAGTCGAACTGAATCTATTTCAATTAGACTTGATCCATAGCTCTTTACTCAATCAAATTGAGTCAATTACTAATTAATTTTTTATTAATAGTAGAGTTTCAATCTCAGTGAGACTCTCTTCCAGAGTCTTAGTCTCAGTAGGACTCGCCACCAGAGTCACAATCCAATTGGACTCTTTAGCCATCAGATCTGATCAAATCTTTTAATGCATGTGATCTCATAGGTTCGAACCTAAATCGATAGCATAAGAATAATTTTTTATACCAATCGATGTAACCATCTAATAATGATGATCCGACGATCGGATAGGTCGAAGTATTGCAAAGCAACCTTCTAGAACCTACTGGCGTATGGTTACCATAAAATTCATTCCTTTGACCCAAATACTCAAGGTGACTTAGAGTTTAACTGTCAATCCTAATTTAATCGATCATATTATATTTCAACCTTTCAGATCTATCTCATAGATTATCCTGATCAAGATTTTACCAAATTGAAATACACTAATGCATATCTCCTACTAATTTAGAGAGATCAATTCTATCTTGACTCACACACCGACTTGATAAGTACTTGACTACATCCAGTATTCTTTCGTCACTAAATTAGAAACTCAGATGGTCCGATACTAAAGTACAGTGAGTTGCTTACAAGTCACCGTGGTGGTCTCAGATCTGAGGGACACTTATATCCATACCCTTTACGAGCTACTCTTAACAGCAGAGTGCTCGATATATGGTCACGTTCGATATGAATGTACTCCTATATTTCATCTATATGCCATAACAATGTCTCCACACTTCTTGGTTAAGAGGACAATCAACTCATATGGCACACAACGACCTACACTTGATATCGCTATTATCTTAGTAATAGCATATTGTTTGGTCGCCAACATTTTTAAGAACTTAATGACAAATCTTTCTTTATCAATTAATTATAGTTCTAAGGACTTCATTACAATACAAAAATTTAAAGATGATCAATTTGTAATGAAAATATTAAATAATTTTTATTAATAAAAATTTATATACAATTTACAAAATGAGCACAATCGTTTAACGACTGGCTTTGGAACATATTTTCCAATAACTCCCATTTGGACTAAAGCCAATCAGTACAGTATTGTATATCTATCTTCGATTTGTGATCATCGAACTTCTTGATTTTGAGGGCTTTCATAAAGGGATCGATCAAATTTTTCTTTCCATCGATCTTCTGAAGGTCGATGTCACCTCGATCCAAGGTCTCTCAAATAAGGTGATAGCGATGCAGAATATGCTTGGTGCGCTGATGGGACCTTGACTCCTTGGCTTAAGCAATGGCTCCAGTATTGTCGCAGTAACAAAACAAGGCCAGCAATGGAGAGTGCCACTCTGAGCTCGTCGATGAACTTCCGTAACTATACAGCTTCTTTCGTAGCATCGGATGCCGCAATATACTCTGCTTCACAAACAGAGTCTGCCACAGTGTGCTGCTTGAAATTTTTTTAGTAGATCGCTCCATCGTTTAGGATAAAAATATAATCCGACATACTTTTGTTATCGTTATGGTCTGACTAAAAGCTGGAGTCAGTAAACCCCACTAGTTTTAAGTCAGTTTCATTATATACAAGCCACTGGTCCTTAGTATTTCTCAAATACTTAAGAATGATCTTTATGACCTTTCAGTGATTCTTTTCTGGATCAAATTGGTATCTGCTCACTATCTCTAGTGAGTATACCACGTCTGGTCTCGTATATACCATGGCGTACATAATAGAATCTACTATCGAAGCATATGGAACTCTACTCATATGCTCTCTCTCTTGAGGAGTTGTCAGACAATCTCCTTTCGAAAGAAAAATTTTATGGCCTATCGTAAGATAGCCTTTCTTGAAATTCTTTACACTGAACCGTTTCAGCATGGTATCTATATACATAGATTGGGAGAGCCCAAGCAGTCTCTTAGATCTATCCCTATAGATCTTCATCCCTGGGATGTAGACTGCTTCTCCCAGATCCTTCATGGAGAATTGTGATGATGGCCACACTTTTATTCTCTATAATGCAGGGACATTATTTTCGATTAAGAGAATGTCATCCACGTACAAAATAAGAAATACAATTATTGAATCATTAGCCTACTTATATATGTAGGGTTCCTCTCCATTCCTAACGAAGCCATAAGTTCTAATTACCTTATCAAAATGTGTGTTCCAACTCTGAGATGCTTGCTTCAATTCATAAATGGATCTCTGAAGCTTGCACACCTTGGACTCATCTGTGGATGTGAATCCCTCAGGTTGTATCGTATACACCTCTTCGTTCAGCTCTCTATTTAAGAAAGCTGTCTTCACATCCATTTGTCAGACTTCATAGTTCAAGTATGCTGCTATTGCAAGCATGATCCAAATGGACTTGAGCATTACCACAGAAAAAAATATCTCGTCATAGTCAATACCATAATGCTGACGATAATCTTTGGCAACCAAACGAGCTTTATAAATCTCCACCTTCCCATCTGTACCTCTCTTTCTTTTGAAGACCCACTTACACCCTATAAATTTTATCCCTTCAGATGGGTCAACCAATGTCTATACATCATTGATCTTCATAGACTCTATCTTGGATTTCATAGCTTCAAATCATTTATCAGAGTCAGACCTCTGCATCGTATCCATATAGGTGATCGGATCCTCATCATTTTCATTGAGTTCAATAGGATCACCATCTCCAATCAAGAAACTTAGGTATTTGTCCGACTGACATGGTACTTTAGCGGATCGCCTTAAGGATGTTTGTATATTGGGCTTCAGATTTGATCTTATCAAATCCGATTCAAATTCAATCATTGGTGTCGGTTCTTCTATCTATCGAACTTCGTCAAGCTCGATTTTAGAGGTACTTATTCCTTCACTAAATATTTTTTTTTTCAAAAAGTATACCTTACTGCTGACAAACATTTTTTGTTCAGCAGACAGGTAAAAGTAATATCCCCTCATTTTTTTTGGAGTACCCTATGAAATTACACTTATTGGATCTAGGACTGAGCTTGTCAGTTTGTAATCATTTAACATAAGCCGGATACCCCAAGACCCTGAAGTAAGAGAGGTTCGGCCTACGTTCAGACCATATCTCATATGGTGTCTTACTACCTAACTTACTAGAAATATTATTGAGCACAAGATAGGTTGTTTCAAGTGTATATCCCCAAAAAGAGATCGACAGAGTTGCAAACCCCATCATGGACCGAACTATGTCCAACAAGATTCGATTCCTCCTTTTCAAGACACCATTATGCTGTGGTGTCCCTGGAGGGATCCATTGTGAGAGAATTTTATTCTTTCCTAGATATATCAAAAATTTACTAGAGAGGTATTTACCCCTTCGATCAGATCGAAGAGTTTTAATACTTTTTTCAGTTTATTTCTCTACTTCATTACTGAACCGTTTGAACATTTCAAATAATTTGGACTTATGTTTCATCACGTAGGCATACCCATACCTAGATAGATCGTCTATGAATGTAATAAAATAGCTATACCCTCCTCTGACATATGTGCTTATGGATCCACATACATCAGTATGTATCAGACCCAGTACATCACTGGCTCGTTCACCTTTTTCAGTAAAAGGTGATTTGGTCATCTTTTCAAGCAAACAAGACTCACAGATAGATAACAATTCATAATCATCTTTATTAAGAATTTTTTTTTGAGCTAACTTGTTCATCCTGTTCTTGTTGATATGATCTAGCCTACAATGCCAAAAATAGGCATCCGTGACATCATCTATTCTAGGGTATTTATTTGAAATATACATTACATTAGGTCTAGATACAACATAGATACCATTGTTTAACTGTCCATGTAAAATTATAACACCATTCAAAATGATATCACAAAAAAAAAAATTATTGATATTTTGTAATTAAACTTGGTCAAAAGGTCTACAGAAAAAATATTCAAAAAAAAACTAGGACAGTAATGACACTCATCAAGAATAATGTACTGAGACACAAATACAAGCTTGATGATTTCTAAAGTTAGAACTGAAACTGATCTTCCATTTTCAATGTTCAAGAATCTCTCACCTTCTCCAAATCTCCACTGACCTGAAGACCCTGCAATAAATTGCAAATATGAATAGGACTTTCGGTATCTAATATCCAGGTCATTGTATCAATAAGAAAAAAATTACAAGATATTATCATGTAAGTACCTTGTCTAGCAATCGATTGCTGCTTCTTCTTTGGCCTGTTTGGGTCAAGAAAAGCTTTATACTGAGGACAGTTCCTGGTGCGGACACCAGAGCCATCAAAAATCGGCAACATGATTTAAGTTCGATTTGGATTGAAGAAGCCTCATTAAATTGATTCTACTTCAGTTATTTATTTTCAGTCAATAAATTTTAATGCATTTGGCTTTGGGTCCATAGGGCCATACTTGGATTTGTCCACATCACCTTTGGAGCCACCACTCTCCACATGCCAAGAGAAGAAATATGCATGCCAGCATGTGCCGTGCTCATGCCAAGTTGTGTCAAGCATCAAGCACCCACATGGAGTTCCATTTCTTCCTTAGAATTTCTTAAGAGTTCTTGGCTACTTACTTATTTTGTTGAAGGCTGATTTCTTTCCTATGGTAGATTATAGTGCTTTACTTTTTTGTTGAGGGTTGATTTCTTCCTTGTAAAGATAAGAGACTCCTAAACAAACAGGACCCTTAGAGTCCTATATAAATCCTTGTATCTTTCATGAAAAAAATAATGAATGATTTTACAAACTCCACAAATACTTGTGTCAATCGCTCCGAGAGGGAGAGGGTGTGAGACCCAAAATCGCCCCACAAGGGGAGGGTGTGAGGCCCACTTTCTATCATATTCCTTCTACTTAAGATTCAGTGTTCCTATGACTTTGATCGACTCCACCATCTACCCACGCAAGCCTATTCCGTCAAGAGAAGATCTGTCTCCTCCAGAATTTTCATCTGTCGTGCTGAGAGAAGGAGTGATTTCTTATTCTACAGATCATATGCTGTCAAGGACCTTCGTTCCTTAACAGTTGATCTTTGATTTTTTTTTAATTCGATGTTGGTAAAGACCTAGTTCTTTATCGATGGATCTGTTTGGTTAAAAGATTAAGAGCCCTAATCAGAGTAGTTTCTTAACTACCACGATCCGGATTCTTATCATCTTCTTGAATTTTTTCACGGGTTTAATATTTTATTTTCTCTAGTTCCATTCTTATTTCTTTTTTTGCATTTACTCGTGAGCATGTTTAATTTCTGCTATCTGTTTATGAAATTTTTTATTGCTAATTATTTACTGATCTCTCGAATGGCATTCGTTTGTATCATTTAGATTGATCTCGCTTTAGTCTCGTATCAATCAATCACGCCTCCTGAGCAGAGTATAGGCAACTATACTGTCTGTCCTGGGAATAATGAGCCCCTGGCCGGACGTGATTTGTTGTTGATGAACAGAAGAGAGCTTGATTATTAGGATTGATTTTCTTTTTAGGATTGTCCCGCATCAGTTCCTCTTCTAGTGACTTTGCTTCTTACAAAAGAAGCACTCTGTCTAACTTTGATCAGCTTTTGACTTGGATTTTTGAGACTGACTCCCAACATCAGGCACCTTCTTATTCTTTTTCTTTTTTTCTTTTTTAAAGAGATGATGATTATCCGAAGAAGATCCTTTCACTAAATTTATCGTCTCCTTGTGGAGCTGGTGATCCTTCTTAAAAATCTGTAACAACCCCAACAGATCGTGATAGTTGACTACAGGCTTCATCATTCTAAAATGATTGAGAAACGGCAAGTAAGACTTGGGTAGGGAGTTGAGGATCGCATCCTTCTCCAGCTGTTCGTGCAAGAAAAAGTCAAATTTACTCAGTTTTTCAATCTGTTCGATCATGTACAATACATGATCGGTAACAGATGCACCCTTCCTCATCTGGATATTAAAAATAGTGCAACTAGTCTTATGCCGCTCAATGTCGTCAGGAGTACCAAAAGAATCCCTCAACACTTAAAGCATTTTTTCTGGTTGAGCCTCTTCAAATTTTTGGCTGAACTCGTCATTCATGGAGGCCCGCATAATGCAACGAACCATGGTGCGGTCATTGAGCCACTTCAAATAAGTATCTCAAACCATGCCTCGGGCATTAGGAGCAGGCTCCTCAGGTACCGGATCCACTATCACATAAAAGATCTGTTCATGCTCTAGGATTATCTTTAGCTTTCGATATCAATTATTGAAATTCAGTCCAATTAATTTCTCACTATCCAACAGTGATCGAAGCGATAAGTTTGAAGCAATATCTGCACACACAAAAAAAATATAAAACCTAATCAGTATATGAATTTATTAATCCTAAAGACTTAGACTTGAGTCTAAAGGTTCTTCCACTATTTTATACGAATTGGTAGCCTCTACCTTCAATTTAAAAAATTATCTTAATTTCTTAACAGGTACTAGAATCCACACAGACTACATATAGGCCCAAAGATGGCTCGATCAATCCATATGCACCTATGGGTAGGTTCTCAACCAATTATTTCTTCAAATAACTTCTAGTAATTAATTTAGCCCCAGATTTCATTTCCGTAGGCGATGGGCCTCCACTAAAAATTTTGTTTAGGTCAAACCATTAATATGAACCTACTCAGTAATTCTACCTAATGAGTGATCAGATCCGAGGATGGCTCGATCAACCCAACCATCATCAGATAGTTCAACAGAGTCATCATATGATGAATGATAATTCCATCATTCAGAGAGAACACCAAACGGATGGCGCCTACAGTATTAGTCAGAAATAATGGATCCATTATCATTCTCCTTAATGAGAGGCTATGATCTAGTTATCACCATAACCAGCTCATTTTAGGAACCTAATAATTTAGAAGATTTAATCAATTTAGAGAAGAAGAGAGAAGAGAAGATCAATCAATAGACCATAATCCTCCCACTGACTTCACCAAGTCACTGAATCGGATTAGGTCATGCTGATTGAACTGGCACCTAGATTAGTCACACTGATCAATCTTAATGGCATGGACTAACTCGAATCACTTAGCGATCTAATAAAAATCTAATTCACCAAATTGATCAGGTAAGTGAGATCGGTGAGAGGGTCTGCTAAGTTTGCCTTAGACACTATCAAAATGGTCAGATAAGTCACTCTCAATTAAAAATTATCGATCGAAATGTTAAACTTACATTAGACACCAATTGGTTAATTAGTTTTGATTTGACCAACCTAATGATTCGGATTCAACCACTGAGCCACAATCAAGATCCATTTGGTCTAATCAAAGATATGGACTTGACCATCTACAACTATTATATTAAAAAAATCTTGATTAATCTAATTCAATATTTGATTAGACTTAATCAATTTCTCTATATGGTCAATCAATTCTTTGATTCCAACCTTAGGTCTAATCTATGCCCCATATTTTATGCAACGTCATTAGATCTCAAATCATAATTCTAGATCCAATCAACTTGACACTTAATTCTCAATTAAATTTTGCATCAACATTGTTAAGATTTTAAAAATAATTTTTATATAAACTTTTTACATTGAATCATAAAATCTTTTAGATCAAATTTAATTTTTTTTTATAATTTTAAATTAAAATAATTTTAATTAATCAAGATTAGATGTAGCTAGTTTTTTTGCAACTTATATCACATATAACAACACATAGGGTTTCAAGATCTAGGATTTTGCAAGAAAATAAATTTTTCTTCTTTTACTTTCTTATTCATGGGACCTCACAATGGCATACTTACATGCCATGAGGAGCATCCCATTGAATGGGAAGAGAGGATCATGAAGCCCTACTTGTTTCTATGATCGGACGACCTGGTGATTATCCAATCCGAGTACTTTGTTACTCAGAACATCTAATCTAAACAGATGATAATCAGATCTGAAAATAAATTTCTTTAGATCTAATCTAAATCATAAATAATTAGATCTAATATCAAAATTTAGATCTAAATTTATATTAATTCATATCAAAATAATCTGGCTCTGATATCAATTGAAAAAAAATATGCAGTAGTGCTATGCATACGATTTTAAAATTTTTATATAGTAAAAATAAAAAATTAAATAATTTAATTTTAATCTTATACATAAGATCTAATCTTAGACTACTATATCATGATTTATGATATAAAAATATGTGCTTTAGATCTAAAAATAAAAACATATCGATCTCATCGATATTGAAATTCTAGATCTAACTATTAGATCTAACATTACGATCAGGATAAAATAAAAAATATTACCAAACAATTTTGATATTAATTTTCTCTGGTCCAACGATTAGAGAAGGTATTCTTTAGGTCACTTACAGCCACATGAAGTCATCTGACCTCTATAAGAAAATCCACGTGAAGACTGGCGTAGATCAGGGATTTGGAGGTGCTAGCTTGCAAGCAACTTTGACGGCTGATCTCTTCTTTTTTCTTCAAGCACCATGGACACTCCAAAGGATGAAAGGATCTCATGGAGGAAGAGAGAGAGAGGAGAAGAGCTCTGAAAAAATAAAAACCAGCAAGAGAAGGGATGTATGATGCCAAGAAGAGGTGACCTCTTTTTATAGGCAAAGACTAGGGTTTTTCATCTAACGAAAGAGGGCCAAAATCACCACACCCTAAACTAGTTTTGGACATCCAAAAAATTTTAGAAAAAGCTCTATAATATGGAGAAGGATTCTGATGTCTCACACCCCTAAAAACTCTTTAATAAAAATAAAAAAAAATATTATGGCACCAACAACCTTGTATAAAAATTTTCTTTCTTTGTTTTCATCTTATCTCTAATTCGGATCGCATTCGAATTTGACAAGAGATAAGATTATGATTCATCAATCATTGTCGTCCACCCTTATTAGGTCTACTACTCTGACACCAAAAAGGTCAAGCCAAATCCTATTTGGCGTGGAGATATGGGCAAGGGTCCATGTGTGGCACAAGGAGATAAGGATAGAGTCCAAGTTGACAAAAACTTTTCATTCCTAATCTGATTCTAATCCAAATCAAATTTGGATTGAACCCACTATAGAAATGAACCTAATCTAATTAGAAATTCAAATATCTCATGAAATTCCTAACTCATTTAAGAATGAGCTGATTTCAAATCCTGATCGAATCAAGATCAAATTTTTTTTTTATAATCAGGATTGATCATATCAAACCCAATCTGAGTCAAACTGAATCTAATTCAGTTAGACTTTATCCAAAGCTCTTTACTCAATCAAATTGAGTTAATTATTAATTAATTTTCTATTAATAGTAGAGTCTCAGTTCTAGTGAGACTCTCTTCTAGAGTCCTAGTCCTAGTAGGATACATCACCAGAGTCACAATCTAATTGGACTCTTTAGCCATCAGATCTGATCAAATCTTCTAATATGTGTGACCTCATAGGTTTGAACCTAGGTTGGTAGTATAGGAAGAACTTTCTATACCAATCAATATAATCATCTAGCAATGGTGATCCCACGATCGGATAGATCGAAGTATTGCAAAGCAACCTTCTAGAATCTACTGGCGTATGGTTATCGTATAATTCATTCCTTTAACTCAAATGCTCAAGATGACTTAGGGTTTAACTACCAACCCTAATTTAGTTGATCATATTGTATTTCAACCTTTCAAATCTATCTCATAGATTACTCTAGTCAAGATTTTACTAAATTGAAATACACTAATGTATATCTCCTACTAATTCAGAGGGATCAATTTCATCTTGACTTACATACCGACTTGATAAGTACTTGACTGCACCCAATATTCTTTCATCACTGAATTAAAAACTCAGATGATCTGGTACTAAAGTATAGTGAATTGCTTACAAGTCACTGTAGTGGTCTCAGATCTGAGGGACACTAATACCCATACCCTTCATGAGCTACTCTTGACAGTAAAGTACTCAGTACATGGTAACGTTCGATGTGAATGTACTCCTATATTTCATCTGTATGCCATAACAGTATCTCCAGACTCCTTGGTTAAGAAGACAACCAACTTATATGGCACACAACGACCTATACTTGATATCACTATCGTCTTAGTAATAACGTATCATTTGATCGCGAATATTTTTAAAGACTTAACAACAAATCCTCTTTTGTCAATTAATTATAGTCCTAAGGACTTCAATACAACACAGAAGTTCAAAGATGGTTGATTTGTAATAAAAATATTAAATAATTTTTATTAATAAAAATTCATATATAATTTATAAAATAAACACAATCGTCTAACGATTGGCTTTGAAATATATTTTCCAACATGTTGGGCATGCGTGATGGAGATAGCTTGCAATATAACTCGCCTTCACTTTGAAAATAGTAGCACTGATTGTTAGTGATCTCGATCAAGCAGATCGTCAGCGTGATATTATTGTTGAATATAAGACTTAATATTTAAAATGTATTAGTGGCCTGCATCCTAGTTTTATGGCTATGCAGTATCTGATTTTATTTTTATTTGGTGAGGATGGTTTCAGAGTTGGCATCAGATACAGAGAATCCTTGCATAGGCATTCAAATGCTAGACAATGTGTCACCATAAGAGAATTCTATGCTTACAAAATACAACAATGAGTGAATGAAGGTGAAACATTGATTAGGGAAGGAAAATTATTTTAGCAATATATAGCTGATGCATTTTTGTGTGTTGAGAAAAAGAGATTAGATTATATCAGATGAAATCAAAAAGACCTTCGATCAAAAATTTATCAGGATATTAAAGATACTATTATTCGTAATGATATTGATGGTAATGCAATAGATAAGACGATTATTCTGCCATCGAGTTTTACTAAAAGTCTTAGATATATGATCCAGAACTATCAGGATGCTATTGCCATTTGCAGATGGCATGGCCATCCTGATTTGTTCATTATATTTACATGTAACACACAGTGACTTGAAATTCGTGCTGCTTTAAAATTAATTTTTGATCAAACTGAGGATAGATATGATATTATTAGTAGAGTCTTCAAGTTAAAAGTCGAACAACTGGTATCAGATATTATCAAAAAAATCCATTTTGGAAGGGCTGCCGTAGGTAACATGTTTTTTTTTATATGTTTGCAATCCTACTATAATGGTTGATGGCAAATGTTCTTATATATCTTATTAAAAAAAGATTTTTCTTCGTGCAGTCCTATATACTATAGAGTTTCAGAAACATGGATTATCACACATGCATATATTGCTTTGGTTGGGGCCGAAGTCCAAGCATCCGACCTTGGAGGATATAAATTCCATCATATGCACTGAATTGCCTGATAAAGCTAATGATCTCATTGCTTATGACTGCATCGCAAAGTTATGCTGCATGGTCCATGTGGAGTGGATAATCCACGATCTCCATGCATGAAAGGAGGATGCTGCTCAAAGTATTTTTTCAAAAAAAATCAAGAGCGCACAACGATAGATAAAAATGGTTTTGCTACTTACAGACGAAGAAAAAAATGAAAGATATGCTAAAAAAATGGAATAAGACTCGATAATCGATTCATGGTTCCCTATAATTTACATTTAATAATGTGATATCGAGCACATATAAATGTTGAATGATGCAATAAATCAAGGATGATTAAATATTTATTTAGATATGTCAATAAAGGTGTTGACAGAATGAGGACAGTAATAACGGAGAATGTATCTGTTGATAACAATATCTGAGAGTGGAGTTACAAAGAGATTGATGAGATCAAAATATTTCTTGATTGTTAATATCTATTAGCATATGAAGCTATTTAGAGATTGTTCTAATTTGACATACATTTTAGAGAACCAATCGTTGAACATTTGGTTGTACACCTTCCAACTATGAATATGATTAGTTATTATAGAGATCAAAATTTACCAACCATACTTACGAGAAAGAATATCGACAAAATGATGTTTACAAAATGGATGCAGACTAATAAAGTTTTTGAAGATAGCTGAGATTTAACATATGTGGAATTTTCTACGAGTTGGGTATGGAATGCTCAAGATAAAATATGGACTAGAAGGAAAAGGAGGAACAGCATAGGCAGAATCATGTACATTCATCCCAATTCATATGAATTATATTATTTGTGGATGCTGCTGAATGTGGTGAAAGAAGCAAGGAGTTATGATGACATTAAGACTCTGGATGGTATTGTACATCCTACATTTCAATCCACATGTAATGCACTTGGTTTATTAGAGGATGATAAGGAGTGGCACGAGGTGTTGAATGAAGCCTCTTACTGGGCAACAGAATTCGAATTAAGGCAGCTCTTTATAATTTTGATTATATTTTGTGAAGTTGTGGATCCATATAAATTATTCCAAATGCACTGGGATAAATTTTGGATGATATTACATCTAATCTAAGGAACATATTGGAACTTCCCAATCTAGAGTTCCAGAATCATGGTTGAAAAATTATATTTTGTTTGAGCTAGAAAAATTGTTCAATAAGAACTCCTATTCTCTTTTAGATTACAATCTTCTGATGTCCAATGGAAGTATGATGGAGGAGATAAACAATAAATTGCTGAGAGATGAGCTTGATTATGATGTGCAAGTTTTGCAGCATGAGCATTCGATGTTGGTGTGTAGATTAAATGAGGAGCAAAAAAAATTTATGATGTGGTCTGCATGCTGTTGATAAAAATAGAGGTAGCTTATTTTTTGTATACGATCATGGTAGAATGGGCAAAATCTATTTGTAGAAGGCTATTGTATCAAAAATTAGATCCAATTATAAAATTATTCTGACGGTTGCTTCTTCTGGAATAGTATCGCTTGTATTATCTGATGGTCGAATAATACATTCAAGATTTAAGATTCCAATTCAGGTAGATGATCACTCGACGTGCGAAATTAAGAAAAATACTCAACTCATAAAATTGATTGAATCCACAAATCTGATTATTTGGGATGAAGCCCCTATAAATCATAAAAATTATTTTGAAGCTCTTGATAAATCTTTAAAAGATATTTTACATAAAATGGAACCTGATGGCATGGAAACACCATTCGGCAGCAAAGTTATACTGCTTAGAGGAGATTTTAGACAGATTTTACCTGTTATAGTTGGAGGAAGTAGAACAGAAATAACTGATGCATCGATAAGTCGATCATACCTTTGGAACTATTGTACCATTTTTTTTGAGAAAAAATATGTGCCTAATCTGTGATGACATAGATGAAGAATCAAGAATATCACTAACTAACTTTGCCAAATGGATATTGGATATTGGTGATGGGAAAATACCAGCTTTAAAGTTGCATGATGATGAAGAAGAAGCAACGTGGATAGAAATTTCAAATAATCTACTCATAAAAACTAATATGGATCATGTTCAGTTTATTGCTTCTATAATTTATTTTGATTTTGAAAAAAAAATTTCGATCATACATACCTAAAAGAGAGAGCTATCATTACGCCTACAAATGAAATAATTGATGAAATAAACATGCACCTACTTTTCCTGCTCCCTGGTGAAGAAAGAAAATACTTAAATTCAGATTCAGTATATCGGACATCAATGGATGCTGCATATGAGGATATTCTTTATCCGGTCTAGTTTCTAAATTCTTTAAAGTTTAGTGGCATTCCGCATCATGAATTGAGGTTGAAAAAGGATGCACCAATAATGCTACTGCGAAATATAAATCAAAATACGGGCCTTAACAAATGGTCCAAGATTGATAGTAACAAATTTGATAGCAAAAGTCATCGAAGTGGAGGTCATAACAAGTGCTAACATTGGTGCCAGGGTATACATTTCTCGCATTATAATGCAAGTGAAGGAAACAAAATAGCCATTCACTTTTAAATGGAGGCAGTTTCTGATAAGAGTTTGCTACGCCATGACTATTAATAAAAGTCAGGGTCAAACATTGAATAAAGTTGGATTATATTTGCCAAATCCGATATTCAATCATGGTCAGCTTTATATTATCCTCTCACGTATTACCTCATATAATAGTCAGAAGATTTTGATAAAAAATGATCATAAAAGATATGAAAATTATATAAAAATATAGTCTTCAAGAAAAAATTTTTGGACTTGCCTCAAGGTGCTTCTTCATCATTTAAAAAACTGTTATATACTTATATGATCATATAACCATCTGTATTGTAACCCCATACATCATTTTTTTTTAAATTTGTTTGTGCAGAGTGATCGAAATAATAGAATACAATATGCTCTCAGATCTATCATTAGAAAAATGAAATTGGAAAATAAAGATTAGGATTGCAAGAATTTGGGATTCGATAAATCTCAATACTGATAATCAGCTGCTAAGCGTTGACTGTATCTTTATTGGTGAGAAGGTCATGATGGTAATCTGTTTGGTATTACTTTTGTTATACGCAACCTCTCTTTTTTTTTTAAACAACTATAAGGAGATACTATCCAAGCATCTATTTATAAGGAAGCTTCAATGCAATTTAAAACCCTTTTGATTGAAGAGAGCATCCGTCTTATTGAATGATTTAATGTTGCACAGAATAAAAAAAATTACAGAGCTACGATGCACAGATATATCATCTACATTAATAAATGGATAGGTGTGCAATAGGTTGATGATCCTCACTCTGACATACGTCTTTTGAAATTTAATTTTATTGACTTCGATGGGTTACTAGTCCGAAACCATAATGATCTTTATTTGACAGGTACATGTTAATTAAGTTGGTTTTTGTTAGTGGTTCTACAACTTGATACTATGGCTATGTTTATCAAATTATTTTCAAATGTTCTTGGTCACATAGTGACCATTGTAGCTCTCGAACAAGTATATGCCAGATAGAAGTTGGTTTATAGAAGGAATCTAGAAATTGAGAACTTGAAGTAGCATATACAAGCACAATTTATCTTTTGATAACCATATAGTACATTGCTTTCTAAATATGCATAAATATTTTCTAGCATGTAGAGGTTATTTATTACCTTTTGGGCTACCTTAGTCGAGGTTGTTGACCACTACACAATTGAGTAGGCAGAGCATAAAGGACCTGTTGTTGCTATTTTCTCGAGAATGACAGTTAGAACTTATAAAGATAATTTATAAATATCCTATAGATTATGGCTTGCTTTACTAAATTATCAGCTCTAACATTATCCCATATATTTTCTTCGATTTAGAGAAAATATGCCTATCTTCGTATTCGGCTTCAAGACTTTATATGTCTCTAGAAATAGAGAAAATAAAAGAGTATCGAAGCAGATTTGTATATCCCTTTTTTATTTTGCATGTGCTATATTGAATGAAAAATAAAATTTTATTATAATATGGATATGATTGTGAATTTGAGTATAGGATCAATATATCGATACCACCTATCGAATTTACAGTGCATGAGCACAAAATTGCCATGCATCCACACGACGAAAGCATTTCTAATAGAAAAATGTTGCACAAATTATTATCTTTAAAGCAATAGGATTTTATGGTATGAAATAAATTGATCGAACAAATATAATATTCTTTTATATAATAGTTTAACATATTTTTTCCATCCTTTTAGGATGTGAAATTCACATGCAAGGCTAAAATAAAAGATATCAACACGTCTTATGGATGGTGGTATAAAGCATGTTCTAGTTGTCGAGCTGCAGTGAAGGTTTATGATGATAATTTTTAGTGTAATCAATGCAGAAAGAATGACCAACCTCCGATTTCGTGGTATATTCGTTATACCTTAGTACACTTCTCCATTTAAAAAATAAGTACTCTTACGATTGCTTTCATACTAAAATTTATAGATATAAATTGAATATTGTTAGCGAAGATTCTACCGGTGTAGCAAATTTTATTATTTTTAGAAAAATAGCTCAGCAACTGATCAGCATCCCTGCGATCAATCTTGCGACGAACGGCAGATGCGATCGCTTTACTCTTCCTACTGTTGCGAAAAAAATACTTGGCCGCACATATATATTTCAGGTTTTGCTTGGTCAACAGGGTCCTAATGATCCCAGATATAACTTGAAGGTAACCAACATATTCAAAGATGACGAACCTCAGCAGGATATCATACAAGAAAGTTGTGCAGTGGAATCCTTATGTGCATCACAAGTACTTGAGGGGCTTAATCTTTCATCTTCTGGTAAAGAAATAGGTCGTATCCTTTCTTTAGAAACCACTCCAACCAAATGCTTATCGAGTTCGATGAGATAGCATTTTTTTAAAAAATATAACAGCTTTACCCACTTCCACCTTACAAATAAAAGTTATTCTCATCATATGATGGATTATGTTCATGGATGCATTGGCAATCTCGCCCCCCAAAAGATCAAGATGAAGGTACTCTATCTTTTCGATTCATATTTATGTATTTTTCTTACTCGAACCAAATTTAATATGCTTCATAATTTTAATGTCTAGATAATATTTAAGTAAATTTTATTCATTCTTTTTTTCAGTTTGGGTGGAGCAAGCTATGCGGAAGAGAAACAATGATTTGCTTCTTTTTTTTTACAAAAAATAATAAAAAAATAAATATTTGTATATCATGACATAATCTATATAACAGATAATATCCGAGACTGCCTACTAGCTCTTTTCGTTAAGTAGCAGTATGCTATTTTTTTTTTTATATGATAAAATTTTAACTTAAGTTTATTTCTTTTTTGGGACTATCAATATTTATTTATCAGATATTTCAACTCATCTTGCTACTAAAGATTAATAATTATTTTTTTAATTAATTGGGTTGCTGTGATTGAATATGATTTTACATAATGATGCCAAATATTGTGCAACTGATTTTTTTTAACTATTCGACATATTGTTTGCTAATGGTTATCATCATATTTACATTATTATTTTAAATTAATTAAATATTTTTAAATTTCAATCTGCTGTGTAGCATGGGTAACTTGCTAGCAATACATGAATCATGAATCATTCATAAACGGTATCAAGGAGAATTACTAGACAAGCAACCCTGACTGATGCTATGAGTTTTTTCCTTCTTTTCAGGAAAACCGCACAAAAGTTTTCTTCATGAACTCTCGTATCATCTAGTGCACTATAAATGTGTTAGGCTACCAATTTATGCAGCAAAATCTGCTCTTAGGCCCTTTGAAATCTGTCACATTGGTCTGATCATAACTAGTTGGGAATTCAGGAACAGTTGGACTAGCGGTAAAGTCTTGGAAAATTTTGTCAAAATTCATAAGAATTCTTGATACTGATGACATGTGGGTCATACAACATGCTAGTTAGACAACAAATGGCCAATCACCAAGCAGCTCCCGCAAAAAAAATTACTCTTACACAACCACTTATGGTCTAATTACACCATGCCCAATGGACAGTTGATGGGTAACCATTCAGGAGGAGCTGAGAGTGCCTTGGAGAGTGCTTGATTGAATGAAATTGAGATCTAAACTGAAAATCGAATTGAATAACTTTCATTCCAGCCACTTAATTAAAAAAATCCTATTCCAATCCGATTCTGGAGTAAAAAGAAAATGACCCAATCTACCTAAAATTCAATCTCTACTCTCCTCTATGAATTCAAATTTTTATTCCGATTCCAATCATAAACCTTTCACGAGATTTGATCATTCTGATTTTCATTTCTGTCCATTCTGATTTCAATTCCAATCATGAACTAAGCACCCTCAGTCTAGTTCCAGACTAATGCTGCTTTGCAGCCTAAATCTGAATCCATTCCAGCTCAAAAAAGAGTTACCATAAGTATCGAGATCAAAGAAAAGATCAAATTATTGCACATTCTATTATTCTTTTATCTATATCTGCTTTCTTTCCTACCATCCATACAAATGTCACATCGATATTTTCTTTCTTCTTTTCCTTTTGACGTATGCATATAAGCAACCAACCTACAATAAAAGAACCATAGAAGCAACAACTATAGATGGAAGAAGGGAAAAAAGAAGAACAATAGGAACCAAACAGATACAGATTCTTGCAACCAAGCCATCAATCATCACAGCCAGGTCAGCCCTTGGGCATTTGTCCTTGCTCGAGCCTCCGCAAGCGAAACAGCCATCGCCAACATCATTTGCTCTTCAAAGCTCTCTGGAAGAAGGTGGTTTGCAGCCATGTTAACACCTTCTGGGAATGATACTGCAGCAGCTCCAGCATCTACCATGACATCAGAGCCGGCATAGCTCGTCCCTGCCTCTGCCACCTCGGACCAATGATCGGTTGAACACTCACCCTCCTCCCTTGGCACGTCTCTCCCACTGTCTGGTGAAACCTCATTCCAGAACCCTGGAGGATTTTTCCCTACTACCCTTGCCATGCCAACAGGCAAGCTGCTTGACTGTTGAAGCATGTCAAAAGACGAAGGACCACCGCTAGCCATGCTGACAGCAGAGTCTCCATTCATGTGCTGATGCTCAGCTAGGGATGCAACCGCACAGGCCAGCCCACCAGGAGATACTTCCATTGGAGCTACAGAAAGGGAGTTGGAGCATTCTTCTATGGATGGTTCAGGCAAAACATTGCCATCACAAGTTGGATTTCCTGGAACTCCTTGCTCCTATTCAAAAATAAATATTAAATCAGATAAAAAGACTGATTGGGGGTCTAGAAAAGATACCAGAGCACAACCTTCCTCACTCTGACAGAATAATTGTTTTTTCAGCTTGGAAGCATTTGAAACAAAAGTAATCCATCATGTCATGACATGTTTTACTATCGAAGGAACACCCAGGATGTTCCAGATGAATAAACCATAGCAAGCAATGAGGCTTATGTTCTGCTATGCCAGATATTTCCACGAGGCCAAGTCTGAACACCTAATTTCACCCAATGCTGCGCAGCTTCATCAAGATAATCTAGCTAATGAATGGTCGGTGCAATTGAATGAGCAGGTAAACTTCAAAAACTTTGAAGTGCATTCAAACTTTACTTTCTATTATCAGCTGATGCTATCCTACATCTAAAAATACAGGTGACTGTCTCGAAAGGTTTGTTAGCACAGTCAGATTATGGCAGCACAAATCCAAGCACTTCAGTCATCATCATTTTTAGTGCTAAAACTAAACATGTTTGAGCTAATAAGTTTAGCCAAGTGACAGCTGAAGGCAAGCATCCCTGAATACTTGGTGCCTATCATTCCAAGGATTCAGGATAACAAGTCTTGAATTTTGTGTCCTCAGTGGCAGCAATTTCTTTTATTAAAAAGGAAAAAGGTAATGATCAGGTGATATTGTGAAAATACCTGTAAACTGCCCAACCAGGAGCATTTCCCACAAGTTTATGAGAAAGAGGTAAACAAAAACCACCAACAGTTTGTAAATTGTAAAAATAGTAGTGAAATCATCCCAATTCAAACAACAAAAAAAGATCCAATGGATCATTATTTAATGTTACAGTGCCATATCAGACAAAGTAAACATAGGCTTCAAGGTCACTAAAGTTGGCATGTGAATTTTATTTTGATAATAGAACTGGTCACAAGCCTCTTTTTCTGGCTCCACTACTGCTACTGAATACTGATTTTCTCTTTCTTCTGCTCTTAATTCTTTTCCAACTAATGCTGTCTTCTCTTTCTTTGCACTGATTGTATATCAGCTATCTACTAATAAACAGGCCAGAGATCAGAGCAGCTATTTTGACCTAACGGCAGAAAGGAAACTTCAAGGTGCTAAGAAATTCAGATTCAAACTCACATCTGAACCCGTTTCTGCTAATTTGAATCTTTTAGTCACTTGACTCCTTGGAAGCTACTTCAAGATTACATACATAATAAAAAATGCCCTTGAACTACCAAGTATGTACTTATGAAGACCCAACCTTCCTACAAACAGGGAGATAATATCTAAAAATGACTACAAAACCCAGTTATCAACCCTTATTTAAGAGATATTAGCTGGATGTTCGAAGGCCCTCCTTACATCTCATATTTCAGATAACAATAGCTTATCAGATCTCAGCTTTTCTACCTGATTTTAGTGAAACTTAGAGAGGATTAGATGTGAAACTCCCAAACTGGTTGTTTTTAAGAAGTGTGTAACATAATATATGGATTTGAGGGATTATCAATATAATTGGATTATGCAATAGACATAAATGCCTTTGAAACAATAGTTTCTCATTCCTTTCATGTATTTGAATGACCATGAAATGGAGCACAATTAGCTTGGCATTGAAGGTGACATGATAAACATTTCCATAGCTCCTTTTCCAGATCCATCATCATCCCTCCCTATGTCCAGGTTCCTTGCCTACACTATTAAAGACAAGTTGAATTCAACCCATCCAACCAATTCTGCAACCAAAATACCTGAAGGTTTTGGAATGTAGAGATAATCTTGAGAACATTTCACAATTCACAGACTCTCATTCATGGTCACAAATAGGCATTTGTCAAGCCCTGAAACAGTTTAAGCAACTCAAAAAGCTTAAAACTGCACCTCAAATCTTCAAATACAACTTAGAGGGGCAACTATATGACTGATGAATATGCATCCTCATAGAAAACCAGATGCCTACTTATAACTGCACCAACAGAACATGATCAAATGATATCTATATGCTTGCGAGCAAGAAATAGGGCGACCGTCTAAAACTGATGCCGTGTTGGGTTTGTAGCTTAGGATCAGATTTACCTAAGCTATATATATCACTTACTACGGACCTTGATAACATACAATTTTTACATGTCCTAGATGCAGTCAACAAGCTGCTTCTGAAAAAGTTATGACAGCTTGAAAGTGCCAAAAGAAATAAAGGACGTTTGTGCCATTTTCTGTCTACTTCTCCACTCATAACATTGGTTAAAGTTAAGTTCAAATTTCCAATTCAGATGAAGTCCAGCTTTATAATGGATTAGGTTATGATGGCCCATGGATGTAGAGAAAAGGCCACACTTAACACATTTAAAATATTCCTGCTACCTGCGGCCCGCCTCTTTTTTTCTCTTGGTGGGTGGGTGGATGGAGGTGATTTCTATCAATTGTGGCTTGCAAATTTGATTGTCCTAGATCATGTTCATCACACAGAGGTTTCCCTTCATCAAATGTGAAACGCTTTTCAGATCTAAACGAAAATTTTTAGATCTGATATCCATTTCAAGTTGCAACTTGTAGTTGAGACAATTCTTCAGATCATTTCTAGAGCAAAACAAACCCATAAGGACAGTAAACAGAATATTAAATTTACAAAAACGATGGGAAAAGACACAAGTGTACTTCAAAACATTCATGCCGCGCAATGTAATTACCATCTAAAATGAAAAGTATGATATTGGTTAATAAAGTTGTGACAAGCAATGTGTTAATATAAACTATTACAGACAGAAGTTGCATGGTAAAAATTGCATTAAGTTTTACTTGTAATTTTTTCATAATATCTGTCAACTAATCCAGGCATGGACATGGAAATGATAAGAATACAGAATATGATGAACCTGGCTTCTTTGAAGGTTCAAAATATGGATTTTGACATGGGAATCCCATGTGAATTATTGATATGATGCTTTGATTCAGAAAATAAATAGAGAGTTGTTTCTAATATTTCAATAATTTTACAAGCACAGAGCACTTTCGGTTCATAAGTGATTTCACTGGATAATCATCTCAAAGAAGACCTTCTATGCAAAATCAAACCATTTAGAGTATATGACAGACTTCGCAGTCCATTAACATGAATAGGCATATCATGCACTGATAAATAACCAAAACTTTTTCAACATTACTTACCAATGATTTAAGAAAAGTGACAATATCATTTTTCCCATTTATTTCCATCCAAAGTTTAATGCAGTATCCATGGTAATTTTGATTTATCCTCAGACAATCACTAATGCAACATAAAGTAAATGAGATACTTTGCAACCAAAGAATTATACAAAACATCTCTCTTCAGTCACTATTTAAGCACTGAAGAATGATTCAGCTAGAAGGAGCATTTAAAATTCCACCAAAAGTTTTCAAAAGAATGTAATCATAAAAGGATTTTAAAAAGAAGAGAGAGAGAGAGAGGGAGAGAGATCAAAAGGTGTAACATCACCAACACAGCAAAATAACTATTTATGAACAAACAAAGATGGGAAAAGCAATAGCAAACAATAGCAACGTTATCATCAAGCAATAGTATCAGTACAAGATCCATAAGCACTTCACACATAGGTCACAGAATTGTGAACTCATAAACTATTTAACAGATTAATTTTGTTGGCATTGTAGGATAAACTAATTACACCAATTTAAAATTTGAGAATAATTTGAGACTTCTTCATTGTTTCAGAAAATACAATGCTGTATTATGATATTATAAATAGCTCAAAGTTACAAGGAAAAATATGTGTGTGTGTGTTATATTGCATCACCTGAATAGAAAGCCAAATTGCTTCCATAACCATGATGTCCTCAAGATCCAGGTCAAAATTGCCATCCCTGCATTTTTTTGAAGTTCTTAAGTCAACACAAGAAGGCTAAAAGATCAGAATATACCTAAGTCATTAGACCATATGATAACAAGGGTGCAACCACCAAAAGTTAAAGAACTATGGAAAGACATAGATAGCTTTCTATTGTAGCTATTGACTAAGGTATAATACACTGCAGCAGTATAATAGATGAAACCGACCAGGTATCTACGGAATGCAAAGGCATGCATACAAAGATCTTTTTATGAGAGCACAGAACGGCAAAAGTGAATACTGACCCTAATCCATACCAGAAACAGCAAGAGACAGTTGGCAGGCTCAAGATACATTACAAGAACTCCATTGGCAAGAGACACTTAAGCTGCAGTTCATTTCTAGGTAACCAAAAAGTGGCTAATGTTGCTCCATATCAAATAACACAAGTGACACAACCGTGGTGATCAGAACTAAAAATGGGTGCCAAAGTAATATGGGAAGTACAAAGAAAACGACTGTTGAATCAAAAATGTGATGTGGGAAACCCAAAAGGCCAAAATGCGCTAGAAATACATGCAAGTTACATCCATTATAGATCATTAAAAGCATAAAAAACAGTAGCACAATAAGGCAGAAACAAGTAGGGCTTCAATGGTCCCCTTCTCATTCATTGTGTCATCCATGCAATGCAATAAACCAAATTTTAAAAATTACATTTAACTTGATAATGTGCTGTTGCAATATGTTAAGTACTACATAGCATGTCCCTTAATTGTAAGAACCAGTGATTCAGGATATTAAGATTGGTCAAATGTTCCAATTGCATATAATGGAAATCCTGTTTTTCCATTTATTGGGGAAATGGATTCTTTCCAGAAGGAACAGATTGAGATTCTTGAGAAAGTTTCTCAGGAAAAGCCGAAGAGTTGAAAACAAGTTTCATGAAATCAGGCATACAAATTTTATAAAAGAAGCGCCTAAAGGACATTATGTTTGCATTAAGAACATGAAATGTTATCTAGAAACAAATAATGGCTGATGTAGTCTTGGATTAATCCAATCATGACATGTAATCTATCAGACAACTATTACTATATGGCTAAGCTGTCACTCTTCTGCCCACCTCAAAATTGTAGCATGTAAGAAACACAGACATGAACCAAATGAACCAATGTCAAATTCTAGGCATTGTCACTCTCCCAGCACCAAAGTATAACCACTTGTAAAAGAAGTTAGCTTATATAGTCCTTTCTTGGTATGTTCCTGGTTTTTTATTTATTTGATTTTATTATTAATAAACCATATTGCAACAGATTAATTGGCTCTCTACTGTAAAGTATGATCAGCCAGAACTTTCATATCAAAAATACATATTCAGCTGAAATGGAGAAGCCATCACCATTTTCTTCATAGGAAATAATGTGTATATAAAAGAATATTGTACATTTTATTTAATAAGACCTGGTTGAATTGTGATGACAAATCTCAGACCTGGTCAGAATGGTGCATAAGTATAGAAGGCCTAGCAATCTTGGAGGCAAAGAGAGAAAGATGGAAAGAAGCCGTTGAAGAAGTTTGGTCCAATAGAACATCTGCTTTAAATCAAGTTCACAGGTCTGTGAGAGATTAGTGCAAGTTGACAATATTTATCTAAAATCCATTTATCACAAATTTCCATGTGCATCTATTCTTGATGTTTAAAATCACAATCCTCATTTACAATTAACTTGTATCAAAGAAAATAATTTCTAGTGGAAAAGGAAGCATGTTGGTAGCTAAGGGAACAAGGGGTAATGCAGCAAAACAAATACCAAAAGCAAGATTGAATGGGGATCAATCAATGATGATATCATAATGGTTCACCATATCAAGGAATTTAAGAGTGGTTCAAGAATGGGACCATAAGCTAACAGGGTCCCTTTCAAAAACACCTCTACAAAAAGGTTTCTTACATGTAGGGAGCATTTTAAAAATAAAAAATTCTCAAACTAATGCAGTTAAAAAAAGCACAGAGATTTGTTTTGAAATTAAGAAAAATAAACAAGGAAGAACTCAACCAAGAATTTGACATCACACTTCTTCTAGAATTGAGCACCTACTAGAGTTTTACCCACTAAAGATGTGAAATGATAAAGCCTCAGCAACGAGCAAGTAGTAGTAAAACTACAGACTCTCATAAGAGAGGGAGATTATTAATTACTTAATAATCCGACATTCAGCTAGGAATGCAAGTCTTAGGGCTCCAGAAAAGAACCAACCCTACGAGCAATTTGAATAATTGATTCATTTCTATTTTGTAAGAATGCTATTATACAAGATGTCCATCTTAAAAGATGCACATATGTGATTGAATCATTTAGTAACTGAAACTTCCTTTCACTTTGTCAGCAGCAAGACTTATAGCTAAGCTCAACAGAGGCAGAACAACAATGGACTTCCCTTGAGGCAAGAACTGTTGGCTTGCATGATTAATTTGTTAGCTACGACCCATTTGAAACAAACAAATGTTACTATAGCTCGATGCAAGTGAGGATTCAGTTGCACAAACATCTTCGGAGGGAGCAATGAAAGATTAGCCAACGGATATAGACCAGTTTGTAATAAGAGACACCGAGAATAGGTTACACCATTACCATTTTAAGCAAAAAGGGAGAAGAATTATTCAAGGCATCTAAACATGCAGAGTCAACATGTAGACTACAAGGAAAGGAGCCAAGTTTTGACATACAGAAGTCTTCATCCGTAAGGCAGCAAATATTAAAAAAAAAAAATTATTGACCGACAGGATAAATAAGTTGTTTGCATTTGCAATCGCAAAATCAATACTAGATGGTTGTTTAGAATATGCAATTCTCAGATACCAAAATATAGATGCCAGAACATGAAATGCAAAATTAGAAGAATCATCATTGTTATAATGTAATGGTTCCATCACCTCTTCAAAAATCAGACAATAGTGAAACCATACATTGATCAAATGACAGTTCTCACCAGACAATCAACCACCCAATACTATAAATTATAGAAAATTCAAAACAAGAATGAAATTGCATCATATCATACCGATTCTGCCTCGAGTGTGAAGGCCTTCTGCTTTCTGGTGCAGAACATGAGGGTAGAGATGAAACAGACTCATTGCCTAGCATTGTGCATGCAAAGGATGGCACAGTAAAGTAATTCAAACAACATCAACTAATTATTTACATTTACAGGTAACTAAACAAAAGCAAGACAATAAAGGATAAATCAAGCCAGGTGCATAATGCAGTGAAGACCTGAAAGTGAGGTACTACATGTATCCTGATCTTCCACCTCTGCTGGAGTGATTATTCTGCTTGACGAACTTACATCCTTTCTCTTCTTCATTCTTTCTGCTTCATCCTGAAGTTCTTGCTGCCGCATCCTTATTTGTGCTTCTATTACCCGCTGCTCTTCCTGCACCAAAACAGAAATCCAAATGATTCAGTCCAGTCCCAGCAACAACAACGGTATATTCATGCCAATGAAGACAGAAGACTGGTGAATAATTGTACAAAACTTACCATTTGTTCCATGCCCTTTTCCTCTTTTGTTTTCATCCCCCGATATTCGACAGCATAGTTTGAAGTTTTACAAAAGGGGCACCTTATTAGTTAAGGAATAATCATTTTTCACAATTCCTACCAGAAAACTCAGAAATCAGAACAAGAGACAAAGGATACTGTGTAGGTCGAGTAGAATGAGGTGGTTTCATCTGAAGAAAACACTCTGCAAATAGCGTCAAGATCCAAGTCAAGGTGAAAAATTAAATACGACAAAATAATCCCAAAAAGTAGTACTACGACATCAAAGCTGGATAGCCACGTGGACAGTACCCGTGCATATGCCTTTCATGCAACACCTCGAACGATTGAGGCTCGGATAATACTATAAACATTAAAAAGATAATATTAACCGTTATTACGATATCACAAATGCAATCCTGCAGCAAAAGTTAACTTTTAATGCCCTGGACAAAAACAAAAACAAAGAAAGAAAGAAATGGCATCCACTGCTGACTTGATCGAGATTTCCTAGAACTACAAATCTTTAAAGTAAATGATCCCGAAGGCGGATACCAAAAAGAGCACAGGAAGGGTTCAGACCAGAAAGCAGATGGGACACTCCTCGAGATCCATGGCGAATTCCTCGTCCCCAGGGTAGCAAGGCGCCAGCTTGGAGTCAAGAATGAGCTTCCTGAGCTTCTTGTGATCAATGTCCTTGTGCTGGTACAGGCCCTGCGGCCTCGTGTACTTCTCATCCACCGCTAGCCTTCTCTTACCTATCTTATTCCCCATAAAACTCGCGAACAACCAGGGAGATCGAACGAAGAAGGAAAAAAAACTATAAAAGAAAGCTTTTTCCCCCTTAGTCCTCAATTTCTCCCACCAGCATCGCGATAAGAGGATATAGTTCGACAAAAACACACCAAGAAATCTGATATTCTAATTTTCCTCACAGATCACACTAATAGCCACCCTTATCCAAGCCTCCCTCCACCTCCACGAATCGAATCAAACCATCCGATACCACCAACCCTAGTCCCTACTCCAGATCATTGCATGCAGCTCTTCCACGCCTCCGTTCTCTCCCAAGAAATGAATCGCCGTTACCAGGGCCCCTAAATTCTGAAAATCATAAAAGAACACCAATATCCGATATCAATAAACCCTAAATCCCTTCTCACCCGCCATCAACAACCATCAAAGCCATTCAATGACCTCGCAACAATCGATCAAATTTATGCCCAATGAATCAAGAAACAAGCCCACCGTCACTTCCTCTATAAATATCTCTTCCGCGGACAGATAAAGATCGGGAAGTGGGGCGGTACCTTGGAGTCGGTGAGGAGGAGAGAGCCAGAGGTCCGGTGGGAGCACGCTCCCGTACAAAAGTGCTGGGAAGCACGAGAAAGATCGGGGAATGATTGGGAGACGGTGAGCGAGAGAGGCCGAGACAGAGATTTGCAGAACTTTATCCGTTCTCAGAACCGGACAGCCTTTCTTTTGCCCTTTTCTCTCACACACACATGGTTATATCCTACCCCCAGTGTTACAGCTCGGTGATACACCGGACTAATGATATATCATCACATAAGCATTCCTCTTCCCCTACCTATTTGAAGCAGGGACTTTGGGAGGGGGAAGGGTGGGGGAAGGCATCCCCCACTTTCTCCTCCTCCGTCTCCACTCTCGTTCCCTCCTCGCATAATCGATAGGAAAAAAGGGCGACAAAGAGCCCTCCCCTTTATTCCTCCAATCTCTTATATTTTTTATCGTAGATTGGATCTAGTCCTTCGTGCAGGATTAGTCTAAACTATAAATATTTTTAATCAGGCTCCAGACCTGATCTATTCAAATTTTGATATTTTCTATACCTAAACGTACGCGATGATGAACTCTAATCCAGAGTCAAAGCTCTCGATCTTCTTGTCCACCGACGTCAAGAGGGTGTCTGATTAAGAAGAGTTGAGATTTGAAATTGAAATAGATGATCCCTATTTCAATCATTTAATTAGCAGAGGTCCGATTCTGAGATGGAATGAAAATAACCTAGTCTACGAAAATTTAATCCCTACTCTCCCCTGTGATTTAATTTTTTATTCTGATTTCGATTTCAATTATGGTCCCAATCACAAACTAAACACTTTGAGGGATTTGACCATTCCGATTCTGATTTCAATTCATTCCGATTTCCATTCGGATTCCAATTGCAAACCAAACACCCCCCCAACTTCATTGATGTAGACCACCATCAATGGTAGCTGATAATGATGGGGTCATCATCCATATTTTCTCCTCCAATAGGTCCAAGTTCTCCATCCAAATAAACTTCTACCGTATCATAGGATCATTCAAGACAATTCTTGAAAAGATAAAAATATTTTGCTAGAGATAAGACATTAGCGACGATGCTCGATGAAAAGTTTCATCCTCTCAAGAGAGGCGGGCTGAGTGCTTGATTAAGATTTTATTTACTCGAGAAAGATAGTACACTCAATCAAATCTACTTCCTTCTTCCTTATATTGAGGTGACCAGAATGTCTACATAGCCACATGTCATTGTCTTGATATATCATTGAGCTAATATATCAGATATACGATATTGTTGTAGACCATTACTTTGACCTCGGCCGAACATATCCTCAAGTATGACCAAGATAAGTAAGGGTCACTTATGGCTGACTTGGAGGAGTCAAAGAGCGTGTTCCTAGGCTCGGCATATTGTCTCCATCCGACGAGATCATCATTTTAGAAAAATAACCTACTCGCGACTGCAAAAATGGCAAATAAGGAAGTCCTATTATGCCCTAAATAGCAACTATCGATTGGCTCCATATCGCATATGCAGAAATGCAATCCCCATTAGCACGATCCATATGCACTTTTCAAGAACGATCAATCTCCTAGCGTGTACGACTCTTATTCTTTCTCTATAAATAAAAAGGAAAAAAAGATCCCAGATAAATTATCGCAAAGCCTCAAGATACTTTTTTTTTTGCTATCCTCCAATTCCCAATTGACTTGAGCATCGAGGGTCCCCACCCAAAAATATTTTGGTAAGAGACTTTTTATCGGTCCAACTCTAATATCCAAAGTCGTCTACTTCAGCACCTCATCTTTAGCCAGTGACCTTTCCTCTTCATCTTCTTTCAAGGAGTCCACCATCCAGCTTTCATCCGAAGAGACCAGCTCGGACCTCTTTGACCTGAGATTTGGTAGCAACAGATATAATTTCTCCTCTTTTTCTCTCTCTCTAATCTTTAAGTCTCTATTATGTATCTTCCTCCTCCTTGTATTTCTTTCTTAATTTTTTATATTTTTTTCTCTACATCACTCTTGTTTTTTCTTAAATTTTTTATCGGTTCTTTTTTTGCAATTGAAACCCAATCTTATTGGATATTATATATAACAATATATTTTACGCCTTATATATGAAGAAGGCAAGTCAAATTAAACTTATTCTTATTTGCAAAATGGATCTTGGATTAAGTTTCCTTTGACATACAGCTCACAAACATTTTCTTCAATATCCGGTGGGATCATTTGTAATTTAAGAGACAAAATTATTGCTATTCTCTAAAAGAGATCACCTCGATCGATTCACTACGTCCCCCACCTATGGTTCACCACACCGACGAGCTCTCCTCGACCCTGGCTAAGCTCCACAAATCCAACATCTCCAGTGAGAACCCCATTGACAGGCATGACAATGCTCTCTTGTCCATTGCCACCCTGGTGACCACCCTCTCTTTTGCCGTTAAACGATAACCACTCAGATGACACGGTCTTGTAAGAGATCATGAGGGAGACAGAGATGGTTTCGAAGCTGGCGTGGGATGAGACGGTGGTTACGAGGAAGAAGATGTGGCACTACTGCTGGGGGATAAGAGGTCACGAGGGAAGTTTGAGGCTTTGAGTTTAGACATAGCGAGCCAATGAGTCGAGGTCAAAGTGACGACCTGGGTGCTATCGTCATGGATGTCTCGCGGATGATGAGGGACAGGGTGGCCGTTAAGCACGAAGCCGCTGTTGGTGCTGTTGGGAGAGTAAGTCATTTTTCCGATCAATATGGCTCGATCCATGGACAAGGAGGCAACTCACTATATGTTTTGACAACCACCCAAAGGAAGAACATAGAGAATAGAAAACCCCAAAGTGATCTCGACCTAGAAAGAAATACCATCTTGGAGAGCAATCGACCTCAAGCTCAATCCAGGGGCGGCTCAACATCTTTGGAGGCCTAAAGCTAAAAATAAAGGCGGGATCAGAGAGGACCTTCTTCCGGGCTCCGACTTTCGAGAAACGAAGGCGGACCGGCGGGCCGCAGGCCCGGCGCACAACCGGGGTGGAGGGGGAGTGTCGAAAAACAAAAAAAAATGAAGAAACTTACCGGTGGAGGTCGGGGGGTGGACCGCCGCCAGGGAGGGGCCTTCTTCGGTTCTTTCGGGCTCTGGCTTTCGAGAAACGAAGGCAGACCGGCGGCCCGCCGGCCCGCTGGCCGCTGTCGCCGTCGGAGAAGAAGCGGAGAGCCTCCTCGAGGCGCTTGAGGACGGAGAGGTAGCCGGGGAGCCGGGGAGGTCGGCGTCGGGGTCGGAGAGGAGGGGCCGCAGCAGCCGCTCGAGGCCGTGGACGGCGTCATTGCGTCAAACACCTTGAGAACGGCGGCAGCGGGGCTGACGGCGCGGTCGATATGGCCGCCGACGGCAGCGAGGGCGTCGCGGTGGGCGCGGATCGGGCGGACGGAGGCCTCGAGGGAGGGGAGGCGCTGGTGGATCTCGTCGAGGCGGGGGCCGACGCGGGCCAGCGCTGCCGAGTGCCGACAGGCGGCCGGAGGCGGAGCTGCGGTCCCGCGGAGACATGGAGGCGGAGCCGCGGAGCGCCGGAGGCCTGGAGGGTGGCTCAGGCGGGACCAGGACGTCGGAGGCGGAGGCGGGGGGCCTCCTGGGGGTGGGGGCCTAAGGCAAGGGCTTCGGTGGCCTTACCCTTCAGCCGCCCCTGGCTCAAACACTAACCGACCACAGGATCGACGGATCAGAAGGATCCATTGACTTCGGATTTAGTTAAGGTCCTGCCGCGACATTATACTGACCAGATACCAATAACCCCCATCTTCTCGATGATAAGACCCGGATTCTAAAGGATGGATTGCAGAGAACGAATCTTAAGTTAAAATCCTATCAAGGCCTCTATGAGCACCAACAACATCATCAGGAGTCTCTCGTCTCCTTGACATGGAGATTTGGATACATCTGGACAAAGAACGATATCGCATTGAAGAGCTGGCTTGTTAACAGTACACAACTAATCAGCCTCGGTAAACACTGATTACTGATTTGCTCGGTGAACAGTCGAAGCTGATTGCGCATATGAAAATCTCAACGTCGTTTTACTTAATCACATGCACGTGGGCTTAACCAATATATGTAATTCTTGTGAATAACGTGCATAACTCTTGCTCGTATATGACCCGAGTAATAGGAGCCCCACTATCTTTAATGGATGTAGATTTTCTGGAGCCCTTATCAAGCTCAGTGGTAACAAATAGCTACTCTCTCCCTATATAAAGAAGAGGGCAAAAGAGACCATTGGGATAGTATTTTTTTCATTCTCCACATATTTTCTCTCTACTCTGTTATTTGCTGAAGTTCTGACTGACTTAAACATTGAAGGATCTCTCATCCGAAATTCTTTGATGAATAGATTTTTTCACTGATTCTCTTAGGAGCGTCCCATCTCCAACAAAAGTCTTCTCCATGTCGAAAGGCAACTGATCTCCATCTCAGTACAAGACCGAGCCCAAGCATCGCAAGAATTGGAGACTCTCGATGACAGATGCCATTCTTGATGGAGACGGCTTTCTTATGGTGGTAATAAAAGATGAAAGGGATGAGATTGTTGAGGTTGATTAAGGTCTAGAAGAGGGAGATGCAGGAGCTTTTTGGTGAGATAGTGCGATCATTTTTCTACGACGATGAAGGCGTCGATGAAGATAGTAAAGAGCTAGCCTAGGAGTGATTATATTAGCTGAAGGAGCTAGCATAAAGAACATAAGCCGAGTAGTCCACAAGGAGCATGAGGTGGGGGCCAAGGAAGTATAGATGCTGCGACCAAGGACGCGGAAGATGGCATCGGTAGTACAGCGGGCGGGGTTGGCATTGTTGGGAACTTCATGGTCAAAGCCGCTTACAAGTTGCATGGCTCACACACTCTCCCCAACTTTTATGCTTTGATCAAGAGTTTGGGGAAAAAAAGAAAATATTAATAAGAAGAGAAAAGAAAGGAAGTATATTTTTTCCTTTTGATTGGAAGTTTAAAGAAAGAAAAAAAAAATTATTTCTTTCCTTCTTAATTGGAAGTAAAGAAGAAAGGAAAAGAAAGGAAATATTATAATTTTTTTATTATTATACCCTTGAAAGGAATCCAATAAATCCACGAAAAGAACCAAAAAAAAAGATCTTATTTTTTTTATTTTTTTTATTTTTTTAATTTTTATTATTTTTTTTCCATCCATAGGAGTTCAATCGGATGGAAGATTTAGATGGGAGGCTTGAAATAAGTCCTAGAATTAAAATATAATATTAATTTTGATCTTCATTATTAAAGAGGTAAGATGAAAATTATAAAAGATTCACTAACTCTCAATTCTTTTCTCTCTAATTTCGCTCGATTTAGAAGAGAAAAAAGTTACAGATTTGAGAGGATTTATATTTCCTCCGTTTCTCCTTTTTTCTTTCCTTTTCCTTCATAAAAATGCTCCCAACCAAGAGAAAGTTAATACTTTTTCTCTCATTCTTTTCTTCTCTCTTATTCTTCTCTCCCAACCAAGGCATTAGTCCAAGGCTTGCGGTGATGGCTTGAAGTCAACTCAGCTCGGCAGACTACTATAGACTCTTGGGCTATCGAGTCTCTGACTCTTATTTTATTGATCATGAACCAATGAGATTCGGTGTAGGAAAAATAAGAAGCAAAGAAAAAAAAAATAAATGTCTTTTTGGATTCAGGCTAAGTTGCCATTTAGAGGTGTTGTGGATTTGTACCTCGACTTAGACTGTAACATCTTCGGTTCTGACCAAGCTATAGGAGATAGGTACCGGTAGATATATAGATGTGATAGAGATGAAGACCACTGGACGCACCCCGTCAATAGTGGTTCTCGACTCCTCGACTTTGGACAATCTATTTTAGATCGTCCTCTATTGATCTGCTCCAGATTGCTTGAGACCAATATGCACCCTATGGCCTCCATGATCTCGACTATAGATGATCTACTATAGCTCGCACATTGCTGACCTATCTCAAACAACTTAAAATCGAATGCCTGCTCCACGGATTTCAAAACCTTGACACAGGATGACCTATTATAGTTCGTCCAAGGCCAAGCTGGACTCATAAGATCCGTCTCTCCTTTAAATTGAAAAAGTTCAGATAGAATGAAATTTCTCCACAATCGAGTCTTCCGTAAAAAAAAATATTTTATCCGAATCAATCTGTACGACAAATCTAGAAATTACCAGAACTCCGAGACAGATACGACTCCAACTCTTCTCTTATAAATAAAGGCTCCGATACCCTCTAAGGTACGCAATCGACTCTTCACTCTCTCTTCTCATTGTTGTCCATCTCCTAACTTGAGCGTCGGAGGATCTTCATCGGAGAACACCATCGATGATGACTTTTTTGTAGATATTCGGACGAAGCTCCAACGACGGTTTTCATCTTGACCACATCTATCTTGATGACTGACCTCAAGCAGAGAGATTAGGAGCAACAAGAGAGAATTGGATTGTTGTATAGGGGAAGATAATAAGAACACTAGAAACATGAACGACCCCTAGTTGAGAGTATTCGGGGATAGAACGGTCATCTCCTATCCTTGATTAATTTAGCTAGGAGCAAGGTTATTGTGACGGATGGTAGGCCAGTAGGTGTATCATTTTGTAAATAAGAATTGGTTTATCTAGTTTGATTTGTAAATAGATATGAAGAATGGTGTCATATATATAATGCTTAAAAATATTGAACGTAAAAAATAAATGGAATTATTTTTTTTATCCAGTATATTAGTGTGGTTGTACACTTGTGCTGCACCCATGGTGGTCCGGCCTCCCGGTCCCTCCTTCGCCCGTCTCGTGTGATGCGGCCACCTCTCATCCGTGATGTTACATTATTAAAGCGGGCGAACAGAGAGGAGGAGATATCAGAGTATCCCGTGAGGAGTGAGGGAAGCTGGGCGCCTGATTTTGCTGCAGCTGCGATACTGACACCGGTGATGCCGTATTCCGTGGGCCACGGTGAGCCCTCGGTTTCCAACTCCCGAGGGTCCACGTCGTTGATTTGGCCGGTGGTTTCGGACTGTTGAAATGAGCTCGCCTGGTCGTCAAAAAAAAAGAAAAAAAGAAAAGAAAAACAAAAAAAGCTACAATTTGCTACTTGTTTAAATAATTAAAAAATAATAAAACTCCAAGAATAATCTAGATAAATGCAGAACGCGATGCAAACACCACCTCACCACTTATTATTTCCGAAAAAATATTTTAAAAATATTATTATTTTTCTTTCAAGATAGATAATATGGCAGCTATAAAAACTCACGACTCTAAGTATTAAACTAATGGTCCTCCCTTACACTCTTTCTTCTCCCATGGATCTGAAGCCATAATTGGCATAATAGATGAATTGAATATAATTTTTTTAGAAAAATTATTGGTTCTATAACATGTATTTTATCTCATTCAATAAAAAGTCAGCATATCATTCATTAGTTTGATTAAAAATTTTGAATGAAAAAATATAAATTATTAATATTTATATTATTTTTAATAAGAAAAAATTTCATTTTTTGGGGATATATTGACATGATGATTTAAAGTATACATGATAAAATGCTTGTAAGCAATAATTTCTCATTTCTCTTAACAAATTTTCAAGGTCTTAACGGCAATCACAGTAGTTAGATCATAGCTGCAGTGTTGCTCTCCCACGAGCAGGAATGCCGCTGACAAAAAGAATCCAACGGCATACCGCCTCTATCCTTTCAAAGGAAGAGTGCAAGCGTGACAAATCACTACTAATGGAAATTGAGTTGTGCATGCAACAGTGGCTGAAGAAGCACGCAAGCAACAACAATTACTTTAGATACAAGGCAGAATTAGTGTTAACGCGCGTCGAGATTAAATTTTATGTCGCATGAAGAGAATAAAATTTTCTTTAAAAAAGAAAGAGAGAACAGAAATCCTTGGCATGGAACATGATAATCAAAGATGCACCCTTGGAATAGAACATGATAACAAATTATGCACATATGATCCAAGAGCATGATAATGGCAGTTGCTGCATATTGCCATATGGAACAAAACAGAAAAAAAAAAGGATAATGGAACAAAACAGAAAAAAAGGGGTAATGGCAGTTTGATCTGCATGCATGTTGAACATTGTTCAGACTGCTCCATGTAAAGAACCTAGCAATTATTAGAATAAGTAGAAATAGACCAGGAAAATTAAGAATATATATAGTACTTCTCGGCCCCTTTTTTTTTTTTTTTCTTTTTTGAACCCCGTGGGAAGAGGTGGGGGGGGGGGGGGGGGGGGGGGGTGGGTTTGTTGTGTGGGGAGGAATGTACTTCTTGGTAATTAAGATCACTGGGGAGTGCTAACTAATGACCTGGATGGCTTGGTGGGGTTTAATCCCCTCCCCGCAAGGGGGTGGGATGGGGGTTGTTGTCGAGATTACTGAACAACTTACAAGATTGGAAGCTCAACCTCCTGTAGAACATATGTTTGTATATTCCTTAGCATATGCTAAAGCATATACATACCCCTCAAAATTTCAAAGGTGTGAGATCAAAATAATAATACCCCGCCATGAATCAAGACTAGCTAGCTCAAGGCATGCATTCTGCAGATCAGACAAGTAGAAGAATTAGTGGAATACAAATGCAAATCCTGAAAGTTTCAGCTAAGCAATAAAAGCAGTAGAGAATGGTGACATGGAATGATGATATTTCTTGTTCGACGTTACTGAGAACTCTTACATTATATATTGCAAATTAGGGTTGACTGGTAGGCTGCTGGAGAGAGATCAGGGAGTTCAAGTCCAACCAGAAGGCTTTGATATAGAAGTAAGAATCCAGTCCCATTTAAAAGTTCAAGAACCAATTTAATTTCCTTTTGAATTTAATCCATTATCACTTTTTAAGAGCCGCATTTCACTGCATCCTTACAAGAATCCATTATTTCAAAAATCATATTTGACGGTGTCTGGTACGGACCATATAGTTATTTAGGGCAATTTTACTGTTGTGGTGTCTTAAGATTTAAGAGTGTATGGAGATGGCGACGCCATCCTCTACTGCAGGATATTTTCATCTTCCTCTCCAATTGTACTAGACTTATGGTCACGCATGCCTTTAGAAAGGCAAACTTTGCAGTGGATTGGAAGACGATCTATGTTGCGGAGCATATCAGAGTTTTTTTTTTTTTTTTTTTCTGAAGGCAACCTCAAGATAATTTAAAAATATTTTATTTTCTAATCTTTTTAGATGCATTCACATAAGATTTGTTGGAATGATCTTTCAAAAAAAAAAAAAAAAATCATGCCCAATCGGCCCTCAAATCCAGTACCTTGTTCCATGGAGTCCATTTGTCGTGCTCACTTGGTATATAACCTATAGCTACCATGACTTGGCTTTGCTGGCACCTTCACAATTTCAGAGTTTAGGATTGTCAGCCGTTGGCTTTGATTTCTTCTATTAGGGAGGTGGAGTTAGAGTCTAATTAGGGGAAGACTTTGGTATCCAAGTTGGCGCTAGCCGGTTCAACATAAAAGTCCAAGCCGTTAAATTTTGAGCCCAGTTATCTATACCAACCTATCGACCTTCCACTAATTATTCCATGTGGAACTAAATCTCACTGTGATCAATGACATAGGATTTACCATAAACCAAAGGTTGTTGAAAGAAGGTTGTATTTTTTCTTCTTTTTATAAGCTCTTGTTTCTGTCTTGAACATAAAAATATCAATTGAATGGATCGATCATCATATTTTAGCCAGCCGCAATTTGAAATGAAGCAAAATCTTAGAAAAGCATGTCCTACTTAACCAGCATGGTCACATATTTAAGTTCCCATCGAGGTTAATGATGTTTATGAAATGTATTACCTGTATCTGCAATTTAATCCCTAGAAGGATAAGTCTTAACAACAGCAATGTTTGTTGCTGTTCAAATTGATCGCGGTCAAAAGGCAGATATTTGAGATCAAAAATCAGATGCCTGATCCTAGTGCAGGGATACTAGTACTAGAGAGACCTACAAAATAAGTTTCGAACAGGAGGTTGTGACTCCGACAAGGATCCTCCAACGCTCAAATCAGAAAAACAGAGAACAAAGGAGGCAGCAACGAGTTCTCTAAGAGAGATTTGATTTGACTTACCTGGGTCCTCGAGGTTCTGATTATTTATATAGAAGGATATCGGATAGTTAGTTGCATAGTTGTGTGATCATGCGATCTCGAAATTGTTCGACCGTTGAAATTGCCATAGTGGATGAGATAATTCAGCTCTTGATGGCTCCCGCGAGATCAGGAGAGATTGTTACACTGTATTTTTATCTGTTCGCGATCGACAGCTATCGCACACAATAAAGGGATAAGTCAGCTGAGGTAGCTCATGCACAGGTCAGACTTCACAGACGCCTCAGCTCAGCAGGGAGATTGACTTCTCAGCTCATACGACAATCAACGATCGTGTTGACGATTCGAAAGTCTGAAATACCATGCGATGCAACACCGATCCGAAGTGCTCGTAGTATTCCCCGTAACATTACTCTCCTACTCTCAAATCGGAGAATCAGACGAAGGAAGTACTCTAAAAGTGTCTCGAACCCAGTGTCGGGCATTCCTGTCTTCACACCTATCTTCCACATTTAAGGCTCGTGACGTCAGCTTGATACGGCAGATGCGGACGGACATAACTGATGGGACCACCTAGACAATGGTCCTCTCGAGGCTTTAATTATTTTGCGATGGCTTTTCATTTTCTTCCTCTTTTAAATTCGCGCTTTTGAAGAATGGGTATCCACAAATTTTTTTGTATTGATTTCTCATCATTTCCTTGAGGCAGGATGGATCCATAATGCATGAAGAGGCTAGAGCAGATTTTGACTCGAAGGAGACAGATTGTGGTTTCTGTTGCTAAAGCAAAACCTACGATCAGGGAAGAAGATTATGCTGCTCTTACCATCGAGCCCACGTCCCCATCATTGAAAGCTGTGGCGCAGAATTCATCAGGAAAAGTTTCGGTCGATGGGGTGCCGTTGGAGACGGCATTGGACATGAGCATCATGGGATGCTTCAAAGAGGATCCGACTGAGATATCACAGATGGAGAAGGCAGTTGTCAATCCTAAGAAGGATTTGATGATGGTGACGAAAACTGAGAGGTCTCTGGAGACAGCAATTACTGCTTGGTGCCTTCCTGTAGCCACTTCTCCTGTGGGTCCTTTAGATCCGATGCTTCATGCTTCATTCATAGGAGAGAAACTTCAATCCGCGATGGAGTACCTAAGAAATCTCCTACTGCTAGTTGAGAGGCTGTTCCTTGATGATCAAAGAGGAGAGAAGCGATTTGCTGATGTTTTAAAGTCCCTTGCACATGTGGGCCGATATTTGACGAACCTTGCGAGTTTCAATCTCGATGTTCTGGTAATGGAGAAGGAAGAAATCGAATTGCTGAAGTACCGATCAGAGCAGCTAGAGAGGAATAATATCGAGCTGGTCAAGGAACTCAATTTTACTGAGGAGGCTCTCCAAGAGACCCAAGAGTCAATCTTTCATCGAGACGAAGAACTGGGGTGGGTCAAAAGAAAGATCATGGCCTTCGAGCGGCTGAAATCCAAGAACAACGAGAAGATCGAAGGTCTTGAGGAGCATATTAGAATTCTTGAGAAATAAAAGTCTGAGGTGAGGAGGGCATCTGAAGGGAGAAAAGGCTCTCCTCATCTTGAAACTCGCCCTCGAAGGAGCCCCAGTGGGGGTCCATCGAAGAGGATCGGGACTTCCAAAGGGACGAGCCATAGAGAGAGAGTTCCTCAAAGAGATGGCGTTCTACTTTTGAGGGAGTTCAGACCTCTCCAGAACTGCTCTTAGGAATCCAGGAGGCTGGATCGAAGGTGGAGCACCTGAAGAAAAAGCTAGAAGAGAAAAGATAAATCACAAGCTTCTTTGGGATAAATTTATAGATTATAGGATTTTGCTTAAACATGCTGAAAGTAGGAGAAAACAGTTGGAGAAAGGAGGAGCTAAGGTTATAGCCCAAGCTTGCAGGACAGTGTTCTTCGCGGGCTTTGAGAGATACAAGTCCGTTGCCCAGGTGCACGTTCCTTCTGACTTCATTCAGCAGTTTCGAATTGATTGTCTGGATGAGGATTTGCAGGTGGTGTTGTTTGATAATTTATCAAGGTTCATGATGATATCCTACTTTCCATATGAGACGGACAAAATCGATGCAGCCATCTAGATCGAAGGCATCGTTTATGCTGAGGAATACCATCCTACAGACGACTACTCTGGCAATCTCCTTGAAGAATAATTTATGCTCTCCTCTTCTTTTGTTGTTTTTTTTTGTGTGATCCGAGATTTCTAATCTTATAATAAAATCTTCACAGGAACAAATGTAATCCTCCTCTATTGATAAATATGAATTATATACTTTTTTAAATATGTAAAAAAATTTAATGTGTGCTCGGCCCTCGACTATAATTATAAAAACTAAAGTCATAATCCAGGCGAATATCTAGTTTGTTATGCTTTAAGCAAGGCACGAGCCGAGCTGAAGGTAGGGCTAAAATTCGAGCTGACTTGAGTTGCGATTAGAATCACAAGAGATTATAATTCTCATTATGATTTAGGATAAATTTTCATATCTGTCGAAGGTTGGAATTCGAATTACCTCCATGTGGGAGTAGCTGGCTCACGTCTGTATGCACCCCTTCGAAAGTGGCATAAAGTATGATTTACCTGCCGCTGGTATTAACTACTATATCGACAGCAGCAATCATGTCCATTTACAGTCTCCACACGTTGCACATACGCTAATCCTCCGATGGTGTATGTCACTTACAATTAATGCGCAGACGAAGTACGACTTTTGGTGGTCCTGTTCGAGTCTGAGATTATTTAAAATTTCCAAACAGAATGAGATGCGGACCTTACAGAGCTGTGGTTACCTTCTCCTTTCATTATAAATTCCTCTCTTCTTCATCTTTTTACAGCCTTCCTGCACGAGAGAGAGAGATATGGCCACCACGAAGCCTAACTTTGCACCGCTGGACTTTCAGTCAGAAATGATAGAGCAAGACATAATTATACTGCATGAGCAATACTAAATACCTCTCGTGTTTCAGTTTAAATACTGGAGACTAGATGATCAAGTTGACCATTCACCTCCGGAACGTATGGGCTTCTATGAGGAATGTTTCCAGACTGGGTTGAGGCTTCCTCTCCATCTTTTTTTTTGTGACGCTCCTCCAATACTTTGAAATATTGCCATGCACGGTGGTCTCGAATGCATGATGACATATTTGCAGATTCACCGCAGTATGTTTGCTGGCTGAGGTCATGTCAAATGTCACATTTTTTTTATTTTTTCTTCAGCCTCAAGCGGCATCCTAACTCACGCGAGTAGTAGTATGTGACTTCATGGAGAAAAAAAGATGGCTTTCGCTTGATATTTTTGGGTATGTCATCCACTGTGCATGGCTAGAAGCCAAGGTTCCTCTTCATCTCGCAAACATCAGCGAAGATTGAAACTTTACTACCTGGGGCGAATCCTAAGAGGCTTCGTTAAAGGAGCCTTCAATGAACAAGACTCTGGAGCAGGAGATGGCAGCTCTACAAGATTTTAAGATTCCAAAGTTGAAGGAGCTGCTGTCAGCTCAGACATTATTTAATACTGGTATCAGCCAAGTTGCTTCTCAAGGTATGCGAGTAAGCTATTCTGATCTTAATTCTTATGACTTTGTTCGTTTTACAATTGGATCTCCATGATGGTTGCAGAACTGAAAGCCAAAAAAAATTTGAGCCAGTCAAAGAGAGAGAAAAATTCTTCGAAAAAGAGGTGCCAAGTCCGTTGTCGAGCAGAACCTCCGAGTTAAAGTTGGAGATCCTGCGCAATCGATCCTGGAGATCAAGGAGTCTGAACGCTCCCCTCCGAAGGGTCATGAGATTGTGTAGGTGAGAGAGGATTTGCCTACCATCTCTGATGTTGTAGGTTACTAGGTGGGTCACACAGAGCAAGGCCTGGAGGAGGTGATTCTGAGCTTACCTGCTCTCAGTTCTCTGACTCGATAAGCTCACCCGCAGTCGAGCCTTCCTCGAATGAGGCTCCTACTGAAGTTGCCAGCACATCTGGGACTGCACCACTTGGGTTGAAGCTTGAGATCTCGATGCTGAGAGATCCCACACTGACGAGCAATCTACTTTTCGGACTAGTCCTCCCTACCGATGCAAATGAGCTACTGGGCGTCCATCAAAGGGAGATGAGGAGAGGAGCTGTGGATTACTTTATCCGAGTATGTTGGGATTTTCTTACTTAGTATCTATCGTATACTCATTTTTTACTTATGAGTTTTTTCTCTACTTACCAGCTCATCCATTATCTGAACGGGTATATTGAAAGTTCTCATGAATTGGCCAAAGAGGCGAAGAAGTCCGAGCTCGAAGTCGAGATACTCAAAAGAGCAAGAGAGAAGGTCGAGAAGAAGATTGATGAAGTCTCCATGAGACCCGATGCCGTCGAGAGGAGAGCCAAAGATGCCGAGGTGGTGTTGAGGAAGGCTGTCGAAGAGCATTCTCGGCTGTTTGGAGAAATAAAAAAATTAAAAGTCCGTCTGGGGGCTAAAGAGAAGCGAACAGTCGAGGTTGCTTCTCAAGCTATGGAGGACTTTCGGATCTCTAAAAAATATGAGGAAGAAAAGACTGAATTCTCCATCGATGCTTATGATGCTAGAAGGCAATCTATTCGAGCCCGAGTTGCCATCAAATATCTGGATTTGGACTTAAATTTTTTTGATGAAATTTGAGATCCTATTGCCATGGATGTCTCAACGACCGGCACCTCAGATCCAGACACCGCCTCATAATTTTTGTATTTTTTTTTGATCCCTTTGAAATTATTTGTAAGAAAACTTAAAAGGAATAAAATACCTCGGCTAGTGGATTTACTTATGCCAATCTGAGGCAATTCAATTCGAGGTAATTCAATTTTGAATGATAACCTCATTTTGCTCCCTTAAATATGGATGATTATGGAGAATGACGGTTGATGACTTCACCCGATAAGATTACACCTGAAAAATGGTATGAGGCCTGAGAAAATACGCCACGTGGGTTCATTTTGTTTTGTAAAGTGTCGTAGGAATTTATTTCCATTCTAGAGGAAGTGCATCATTAATAGCTTAGGCATTAACTCCTCAAAAGCGTCGATTGGCGATTGACGTGGTTGCTAGCGTCTATAAATAGGAAACCAAAGAGCAAAGGGATCTCCACTTCTCTTTTTATGGTAAGGAGTTCTTTTCTTCGACTGCTGCCATGTCTTTATCTTCGAATTTGTTATCCTTAGAGCAAATCAAACAATGAGTGAGAGAACAGAATATCTTTGCAAGGGATGCCCGTCGGAGGTATCTAGCTCACGAAAGGAAAAGAACTAGACAAGTTGGTGCATCCTCCTCCCACGGGGCTCCCCCTCCTTTGCCTCGTATGGCTATGCTTCCCTCTCCTCTCGAGCACATCCCGTCTACAATCCAGGAGCGCTACATTGCAGAGTTTCAAAATTCTACGGCATTCAAAAGGGAGATGCTCGACGTCACCGCTGCCGTCTTTATCCAAAGCTTCGACGATTGCAAGATCCGTTTGCAGACAATAATGCCGTATCTAGAACTTCACGGTATAGAAGTCGGTAGCACCGATGAAGAGGTGGAGGCCTCGACAAATGAAGATTGAATCAGCTCATTTGGATGATGTGAAGGCGAGGTCCTTGGTGGATGAAGATCGAACCAGCTCACCTAGCCGGTCTGATGTTCCATCAATTGCAGTGGAACATCGCTTCTCATCCTCTTTTTTTTTTATCTTCCTCTCCATCTTTTCCCATCCCCCTCTTCTTCTTCTTACCTTCCTCATTTTCTTCTCTTGTTCGTAAGATATTGATTGGAGCAATTGTCCTCTCTTTGTAAAGCATGTATCAATTTTTTCTTTGTAAAGATTTTGATAAAATGAATTGCTTTGCTTTTGTCTCTAAATTTAAATTTATGAATTCTGTATGAATCTTGCTCAGCTCGTAGAGAATAGCATAGTGTGCACTTTGCTTGGCTTATAGAGATGAGCACAGTTAAATACTTAGATCAGCACTGTTCAGCTCAACATGAGTGAAGTTCTAGGTAGCTCAGTTTTAGCATAACTGAGGTATTATAATCACCATCTCAATATTATCCTCCTATTCCTGAGTCTGAGACAATATTTCAAGCGGAAGAAATGTTGTTGAGATGATTACTCTGGCCATATGTTGTCTTTTTTGTATTCTTCCTCTAGCATCTGATTAGCTATTTCTTATGAGTGGCATTGTGTGCCTACGGTGATTTCATGCCTACGGTATCTAGCTCTTCTCGTCTTCACGTGAGAGGCAGTGTATGCCAGCGACGAGTTTGTGCCTGCAGTATTTTACTCTTCTCATCTTCACATGAGAGGTAGTGTGTGTCAGTGGCGAGCTTGTGCCTGCGGTGTCTTGCACTATCGGTGGTCTTCTGAAAGTCTAATTAGTTATCCCTTTGGAGATTCTCTAAGGGTCTCTTTCCGCTTCTCGAATGACTCAGACTCTGTAGGGGTCTTGTAAGTTAGTCCTACCTCGAAACCATCGACGTCTTCTTGAGGGTTCGATAAGAGCCTTTACGAGTGACTTTGTGTGTCTGCGGCGATCTTGTGCCTATGGTATCTAGCACTTCTTGTCTTCGCACTAGAGGTATTATATGCCAGCGGTAAGCTTGTGCCTGTGGCATGCACTCTCGATGACCTTCTGAGGATCTGATTAATTATCTCTTATAAGTGGCTTTGTGTATCTGCGATATCTAGCACTTTTCATTTTCGTGCGAAAGGCATTATGTGCCGGCGGTGAGCTTGTGCCTATAGCATGCACTTTTGGTGGCCTTCTGAGGGTCTGATAAGTTATCCCTCACGAGTGGCTCTGTGTGCCTGTGATGATTTTGTGCCTGCGGTATCTAACACTTCTTGTCTTCGTGCGATAGGCATTATATGCCGGCGGCGAGCTAGTGCTTGTGGCATGCACTCTTGACGGTCTTTTGAGGGTCTGATAAGTTATCTCTCATGAGTGACTCTGTGTGCCTGCAGCGATCTTGTGCCTGCAGTATCTAACATTTTTCATCTTTACGTGAGAGGCATTATATGTCGTCGATGAGCTTGTGCCTATGGCGTGCATTCTCGATGGCCTTCTGAGGGTCTGATAAGTTATCCCTCATGAGTAGCTCTGTGTGCCTGCAGCGATCTTGTGCCTGCGGCATCTAGCACTTCTTGTTTTCACACGAGAGGCATTATGTGCCGGTGGCGAGCTTGTGCCTGTGGCATGTACTTTCGATGGCTTTCTGAGGGTCTGATAAGTTATCCCTCACGAGTAGCTCTGTGTGCCTACGATGACCTTATACCTGCAGCATCTAGTACTTCTCATCTTCACGCGAGAGGCATTATATGCCGGCGGTGAGTTTGTGCCTGTGGCATGTACTCTCGATGCTCTTCTGAGGGTTTGATAAGTTGTCTCTCATGAGTGGCTCTGTATGCCTACGACGATTTTGTGCCTGCGGCATCTAGCACTTCTCGTCTTCACGTAAGAGGTATTATATGCCGGCGGTGAGCTTGTGCTTATGGCATGCACTCTTGGCAGTTTTCTAAGAGTCTAATAAGTTATCATTCATAAGTGGTTTTGTGTGCCTGCGGTGATTTTGTGCCTGCGACATCTCACACTTCTCATTTTCGTGCGAGAGATATTATGTACCGATGGCGAGCTTGTGCCTGTGGCATGCACTCTTGGCGGCTTTTTGAGAATCTAATAAGTTATCCCTCACGTTAGTTGCCATCATTATGGTTCAAGATCTCAAGTAGGAGGAGGAAGCAACTCTTGGAAAACTCGGACGCCCATTATAAACTGGTGGCCCTGCAAGTTTTATTTCCATAGAAAGTATTATTATATCATTGGTAATACATGCAGAGGTTTGCTGAGTTTAAATTGAAGTTCCGTCGAGCTGCTTTAACTTCCTCAGTTATAGCCTCCTGACATTCTGGGGAGAGACTCCGCCTCTTCTGCTTTTTCAATCAATAAGTTGGGTCTATCTTTAAGTGATGGGATATCGCTTCATTATTGATGCCGGATATGTTTGCAGCAATCCAAGCGAAAAGATCAACATTCTCCTGCAAAAGATAAATTAGTTGGTATTTGGTTACCTCACATAGACATGAGCCGAGTTTTACCATCTGGTTTGAATTCTCCTCCTCAACTGGTTGGGGGTGCCCGTTAACTAGGCCTTCTCTAAAATCTAAGCCCATCGGAGAGCCCAGACGATCCTCCAATAATCATATGAATTTCTCCTCGGATAGGTCACTCTTCTTCAACCACTTGCTCTCCGACCTGATGCCACTCCTGTCGAGCAAGCACTTGCTGTGGCTGAGGTAAATAAAGAGGCTGTTGAGGCATAGGAGGTGGCTGCGGAGCTCAGCATTGAGGGGCCGCACTTCGGACAAAATGATTCAGTCATCCCTGCCTAACGAGCCTCTCGATCTTGTCGCGAAACTGATGGCAGTCTTCAGTATCGTGGCCACAGTCATGATGATAAAAGCAATATTTAGTTGGATCCTGACGATGTTTCGACCTTATTCTCATCAGTTGAGGTGCGGATAACTCAGGCCTCACTTGTAAAAACACCTCGCTCTGAGAGATAGTGAGAGGCATGTAGCTATCATACTGTCCAGGCGGTGATAGTCGCTGAACCCTCCTCGGGGGACTCTGAGATCGACGACCTTGACCCCCATTATTCCATCTCAGGGGTGGGGATCGGGAGTGCAGATGACTTTTCTCTATTCATCTCGGATGGCGCTCCTTGCTAGATCCTGTCGCGGCTGAATTGACGGGAGTATCATTGACAAAGCCTTTTCCATGGGGGCATACTTCTCTACACGGACAAGCATATCTAAAAACTTTTGAGGATAAGTTTTTATTAATGACTTTTTCAAATCGTTCTTCAGTAGATCGCTCATCATTGCGGCCATTGCGGTCGACTGATCCAAGCTTTGAACCTTCAAAGTCGCTCAAGTTGAATCTATTCATGAAGGAGTGGATCGACTCGTCCTCCTTTTGCTTGATGATGTGGAGGTAGTCGGATCGCTTCTGCTATCGTCGGCTGCTGATAAAATGACTGACAAAAAACTGGTATAGATTTTTAAAGGAATGAATTGACATCGGCCTCAGACTCGAGTACCACTGTCGAGCGGCCTCCTTGAGGATTAGAGAGAATGCTCGATAGAAGATTGCATCTGATGCCTTTTGAAGAAGCATTGCTGTCTTGAAGGTCTCCACATGATCGACGGGGTTGGTGGTCCTATCGTAGACCTCCAGTTGAGGCAACTTAAAGTGCAGGGAGAGTGGTTCCTGTACAATCCTCGGGACGAAGGACAATTGGCTGTTATACCCTTCGTAGGGCAACATCGAGGAGCCATTATTATTGAGGGCTTTTTCTATTTTTTGGCCTAACTGCTGGCCAAGCTTCTGAAATCATCTTTCAAAGTCGACCTCAGGGATGGTACCAGCCTCAGAGACTAGAGGAGATTGACATTCGAGGGTTGAGTCATGGTCCAATTATGGGCTTGGAGATCGCTGTCGGGCCGACTGCTGGACCTTAGGATGACTCTAATGAGTCAACCTCCTCTCCGAATTTCGAGGAGGCATCTGTAGCTCTAATTAAGGTGGTGGTTGTGGAGCCGCACTTGAAGCAGGGTTCTGTAGAGGCACCGCTGTGGAAGGCACAGGCGACACCACCAAGGAAACCGTATGGCGTACTGTCGTGGGGGGTGCAGGGATAGTCTGGGGAGGTTGTGATGCCACTTGGAAGGGCACGAGAAAGGTCTAGACCACTTGAATTGCGATCATCAGATGTTGAACTTGCTAAGAGAGCTGACCAAATTGGTCAGCCGTGTCTGGCGCTAGGAGGATCGATTGAGCCGGTGGAGGGACTTCCGGTGCCAGTGGTTGAACTTGATTATCGGTTTGGCTAACTGTCTGTCGGGAAGCAGCAGCATTGAAAGGCCGAGAAGATGTCCATCTTAGAGCTATGAAAGCAAATGTGGCCCTTCCTCCATCTGTTGCTGCTCAAATCGATCGAGATCGGAAGATCGATGTTTGAGGTCAGAAATCGGATACCTGATCATAGTGCAGGGATGCTGGTGCTGGAGAGACATGCAAAACAAGTCCCAAACTGAAGGTTTTGGTTCCGGTGAGGACCCTCCGACGCTCAAATCAGAAAAACAGAGAACAAAAGAGACAGCAACGAGTCCTCTGAGAGAGATTTGATTTGACTTATCTGGGTCCTCGGGGCTCTAGTTGTTTATATAGAAGGATATCAGATAGCTGGTTGCATAGCTGTGTGATCGTACGATCACAGAATTGTCGGACTGTTGAAATTGCCATAGTGGGTGAGATAATTCAGCCCTTGATGGCTCCCGTGAGATCAAGGGAGACTGTTACGTCGTATTTTTATCTGTTCGGGATGGACAACCGTTGCACACAATGAAGGAATAAGTTGGCTAAGGCAGTTCATGTACAGGTCGAACTTTACGAACGTCTCAGCTCAGCAAGGAGATTGACTCTTCAGCTCATACGACAATCAGTAATCGTGTTGACGATCCAAGAGTCTGAAATGCTTCGTGATGTAATACCGATTTGAGGTGCTTACGGTATTCTCCGTAACAATGTTAAACCGAATTATGTCCCTCTTTGTAACCATAACCTTTTGCATCTTCATCCTCGTATAAAAAAAGCATAGCAAATTCACAAATTGCTAAATAAAAGTAAAATTACTTTTAGGATTAATTGTGACGGTAAGTGTTCAAAATATCTAACCCTGTATAACTAAACCAAGCGGAAAAGCTAAAATCAATGTAATCTTTGAGAATAATGATGGGGATACTACAAATCAAAATTGCTTGACTCGCATGGGGAGAAAACCTCCCATATTGACACCTATTGCAACGAATATTTACTCTTGACACCTGTTGCTGTCAATCTTCCACTTTCTTCCTACAGTTACGGTGGTCCATTGTAGTCATTTTATCCACCATCCATGTGCTACAGTTTTGGTAACCGCCCACTTCAAGACGCGTTGCAATCCTTCTGCTAGATCGATGTTTTAATCTACACAAGTTACTTGAGCTGGTCGGCCTCAAGCAGGGAACCTAGCATTTTGGACAGGCCACTTGGCTGGTCTCGGTCAAATTGACTGATATCCTTCCAAATACCAATAAATCTATCAGATGTCACACGGTAGTTTAATTAGTTTGAGTAAGCTCCTTTAGATTATTTGGCCCACCCACATAGTGTAGTTTGGCAGGACTTTGTCCAGGATGTAATTCTAACATCTTGTTCATGATCATTCCATTTAATCAATTTTAAATGCTTGGTTTTAGAATCTTTAATCATCTCTTTGTTGTTGCCTAATGGTTGTAAGTGTGCGAGTAGATTAACATCACATACAAATCTATTATAATTTATACATACCATGATGTTGTATAACTTGAGCGAGGAAGATAAAATTGCAGAAAAATATAATATCAGATCTTGATCATCATGCTATTATTATCTATTTATTTATTTATTTTGGTAAGAACTTGATCATACTATTACGTAGGATTGGTTTTTTGCCGTAACAAGATTGTTCTATTACGATTTAAGCGTCATAGGTTCAGAATAAATGATGTCTGTAGTCCTTAAATTATATCAAATTTTTTTAAATGATTCATAAACTATAAAAATCTAAGTTTTAGTTTCAAAATTTTTTGAACTATTTTAATATTGCCCTTCACCCATTTTCGATGCTTTTTTCGCATCGAAAATTCTATGTGGCAGTTGCCGGTGCTTACATGGCTCCGTTCAATTAAGCAGATAGACCGGCACTGATTGGAATTAATTTTTTATTTTATTTTTTTTTTACGTTCTTCTTCTTCTCTTTACCATTGCCCCCACTCCCCCACCAGCTCGCCACCTGCTCACCCCCACGATTCCCACTCCCACCGGCCCCCCTCTCTGGTGCCCAGGGCTTTTGCCCCACCCCAGCGCACCCTCGCCTGCTTCGACGCCGATGGGTTGTGCGCTGGTGCCCACCCACCGACCCCACCCCGCCCGCCCCCTTGTGCCCCCACTGTTGAAAATGGAGGCACGAGGGGTGGCAGTGGGGACCGTGGGCGTGCGTGGAGCCAAGGTGGAGGTCGAAGGTGGAAGATTGGCGATGCCGAACCACCATCGGAGTACTCGAAGCATCGGATCCTTCCTCAAGACGGTTGGAGAGAGGCCGGAGGGCTCTGCGACGGTGGTGGTGGAATCGGCTAGGTGGCAGCTTCAGGATTGGATGCTGTGACGGCAATGAAGGGCGTGGTCGGTGATGCAGAGGTAGAGGAGGATGACAACCGTGATGCCGGTGAAGAGGAAGAAAAGGGCGAGAGCCACTGCCATAACAACGGCCTGAAGGACGAAGGGGAGGATGCGGGCGCCGCTTTTGAGCTTCGCTGGTGGTTGGTGCGGGTGCATCACGACGAAGGGAGAAGAACTGATCCTCCGCACTGGAGTGAGACAGGGCGGGGCTGGAGGGGCACCAGCGCACAACCCATTGGTGCTAGGGTGGGGGGGTGTGCTGGTGCGGACGGGAGTGTGGTAGGAAGAGTTGATCGAAAAAAAGAAGAAGACTTTTTATGAGATTTTTTTTTTATTTTTTTTGATACTTTACGATTCATGCGGAATATCGATCGAGCTTGATTGTCAAAATAAAAGCCACGTAAACATCGATTCAAGGCGAAAGAGTAAATTGGTAAAAAAAAATCATTAAAAATTATGAAAAGATTATATTAAAATAGTTTAAAAAATTTAAAAATTAAAATTAAAATTTATATAATTTAAAAATTATTTAAAAAATTAATATAATTTAAGAACTACTGATATAATTTATCTAACATTTTATCCTTACGAGACATTACCGTATGGAAACTGGTAACAGATTTCCAATCGACACTCTCAAGATGCTGGAAGCAAAGAAAAGCTAGGAACTTAGGGAATGCCAATAATATATAAAATATTGAAGAGACGGCAAGTTGATCACACACATGTTTATTTAGAAGAGGCCAACAAAGCTTGCCCATAAATTTTAAAAAAAATATATATATGATACCAAGAGCGCCCCACACTAATTGATCGGGCGCTTATCCACCAAGCTTCTTCTCGCGATCGCGGTCCGTACGGATTCCTACTGGACAAAAGTAATCCCTCTCACCCAATTCCTTTAACCGGCCCATGAAAATCGATTCCCATTCCATTTCCGGTACGCCGAGTTTCCCAGATATTTTTTCGGCCAGACCGCCTTAACCAGCCAAGGAATCGTTTCCACGCTCCGTTTCCCGTGTTGCCCACCTCTGACATCGGGTGGTACTCCACTTTAATTAATGGAGCCGGTTAGTACGGAGGGCAACGCGAGAAGGGAGAGGTGAGGGGGAGTACTATAAATGGAAGGTACGTGTCGGACTGGAGCGTCAAAACAAAACAAAAAGAAAGTAACGCCTCTTCCTAAAAGGCTAGCGTTTTTTTTGACAACCCCCACTCTCCTCTCTCTCCGGAGTAGCCGAAGCGATATCATTAGCAGTCTTGTTTATATTTAGGGGCCTCGCCACCCGGATTGGAATTCCGGAGGGGGAAAAAGGTTTTCCCGTACGACCGCTTCAAGAACTCTCTCTCCTCTTTCCTCTTCTCTCTCCTGTGTTTCTCTCCTCGGGGTTCTCGATTGCCGTCGGTTCGTGTTCTTGATTTTCCGAAATGTGAGTTCAAGAAATCCTCGCTGTTGATTATTTTCATTTTTTTGTAGGATCTTTTCTCGAGTTCTGGCGTTCACTTCGAAGGTTTTCTCGCTGCTTTTTCTTTCTTTCTTTTTTTTTTTTTTGGGTTGATGAGAATGAGATGGTTTTTGATGATTTTTTCATAGATTGGTTCTTGATTTTGGTGTTTCTTGATTTCTTTTTCTTTTCTTGCGGAGATTTTCTTGAGGAGAACTGGATTAATGGTCGTTGTGGGGAGGGGTTTTAGGGTTTGCAGCGCCTTGTAGCGGCTAAGAGTGGAAGCGTTCGTGGTTAGTTCTTAGGATCGAGAGGAATACGTCTAGCACTCTGGACGAAGCAAAGATGCCAGGATCATGACGCAGGGTAGGATACAAGAAGTTATTATTATTATTATTATGATTATTATTTTATTTCCCAGGTAGTTGGCTGGTGAAAGATGATTGGTAACTTGGAGTTAGGAGTTTGGAACCACTTCTGTTGGGATTTAAACGGCACAGGAAAACATTCTTTTTGACTCTTATACCAGAAGAAAAAAAAAAATAAAAGGTTTTGTTCATCAGGGGTATTTTAGACAGGAACTTTTTTTTTCCCTGATGGTTAGTTTGCATGTTTCCCGTGTGGAACAATTTTGAATGCTACCCAAGACTTGAAACATGATCATGATTTGGAGAAGGCATACGGGGGGTTATCGTTAGTAGTAGTTTGGTGGGTATTATTAAAGAAAGGTGCATTTACAGGTTATGTTTGGACATGTTTGATGGAGCTGTAGCGTTAGAAGTAGGTGGTGGGGCTCAACCAAGGATTGGCATTGGCCTAATACCATTTTTTTAATTATATCTCCTGTAGATGAACTTGTTCTTGATATTTAGAATGAGGTGTCACGCCATATGTTGTTTATGTGTGATGTAATGTTAATTGATGAGAGAGGACAGAACTGTTTGCTAAACTGGAACTACATAGAAATTTTGGAGGATGATGGTCTGAAAATTTGAAGAATAATAAAAATAATGTAGTTTGGAGAAAATGAAATGAAAGTGAGGTCCTGGTCAAAAATTGTGTACAAGAGACAATACAATGTGCTCATCATTGTTACTTTATATTCGTATTTCTGAAGAATGAGGATAACGATAAAAAGATGTTAATAGAATTAGATTCATGTGGATAAAGTAGAGATATTTTTGAGGGTGTTTATAAGCAAAAAATACTTTCGTCACTTTGGAGAAAACATTATCAGTATAAAATACAGCTTCTAATTCATTATGCATGAGAAATGTTGGGAATAAGAGGGTCCAAGCACATGAGATGAACACTAACATGCATGTGAATGCTGTGGACTTGTGATGAAAATAGGAAAGATAAGGTGAGGTATCAGTACATTAGGAAAGGTGCACCAGTTGTGTTAAGCAGTGTAATTGGTAGGGCATGCGCTAGAAAAAAAAATTGAAGAGCTCTTGTTGGGGAAAGGAGGTTGGTTTAGGTAGGAAAGCGCAGGGAAGAGCTAAGCCACCAAGCCAGAAATTTGTAAGAAGCAATTCCAAAGTTGCAATGACACCAAACATGGTTTTTAAGTGGAGTCCTTGGTAAATAAGGGCACATGGCTCTCCATCTCCACACACACACACACGCACAGAGAGAGAGAGAGAAGGGGGGGGGGGTTTAATATTATAATGATGCCTTGGAACTTGGAAGGATTCATTGATAACAGCAAAATGATCAAAAGTCGCCTTGTGATTGATATTCTTGTGCAACTAAAACTAAAATGAGCGTTTTGGCTATTCAGTGCAAGCATGAACAGTGGTCAATCTTCTCTCAGTCCACCCTTAGCCTATGTTTTATCCAAATTGTTGGTTGCATAGTCCCAGTGAGAATCTGGCTTTGAGATATCATGCCAAGCCGCCTGGATGGATGGAGAGAAAGAAAGGCCCAAGGGGATGGTGTAGTAGTGGTAATTGGGTTTCATGATTTTTGGGGTCCTGTAGGACAGGCTAGAGTTATCATTGGTTTCTCTTAATCGCTAAATGGTGTCTCCTAGAATCCTTTTTTGTTCTAGAGATATAAAAGATAATTATTGTTCATTTGCCTGTGAGAAATCTGTTGGCCCATTCCGTACATATATGGTCCCTTTTATGTTTCTTGTTTTCTTTGCGCTGATGATAAATAATTTTAATTCTGACCTTGACCATTAGTCCTTATCCCATCTACATGAGATAAACTTATAAATAACGGCATGATTCAAAGTTCAGAATATTTTATCGTCAGTCCTCGACTCAATGTCTTTCTCCTGAATTGGTGCTAAACTTTCGGCCAAGGCAGTTCTGGGAGAGAGGAACTTGACAAGAAATGCAGAAGGGCATACGATGCACAGGAAACTTTCTTTAATGTTTTATGCAACATTTTGAACTTATGGGACATGGAAGCACCCCTTGAAGGTTTACCTAGACATGTAAGCAGTCAAAGCAAAGAAGTAGGCAAGGTTTGTTGTGAGAACCATATTGCATTGCCAGGGTTTAAGGCAAAGAGCCAAGTTGAATCATAATCTGAAATATGGAAGACATCATTTAATCCTTAATCTTATTACATATAAATGCTACATTACTATGCCATATTTTCTTTAAATGTATTATTCCTGCACTCTTTTTCAGATAATTCATGTCACCTATCTACACGGGCAGCTTGGTGCATATATTGGTATTTTAATGAGTGTTTTTGTTTGGTTAATTTCTTTTACTTTCTTAGTCTGAGCCATGACAGATCTCTGTAGTTCATTTTATTTTATTTTATTTTTGTGTGTGAATATTAATTAGAAACAACATGAGCAACCAAAGGGAAATACGCTGTCCACTGTGCATGGAGGAGATGGATCTGACAGATCAACAGTTGAAGCCTTGTACATGTGGATATGAGGTTTGGGCCTTCATTTTTTGACATCAATCTGTGGTTTAATCTAGTCAACATATTCTTTTGATTTATTTCATATTTGTTTTTATCACCTTCTTATCTCTAAATTCATGTTGGTGCTTTGTGTTGACCCTGACAAATGCAAACTCTTGACTTGAAGAATGAATCTCATTTTTTGAGCTTGAGAAGACATACTTGTATTCACAATGGATTGACTTGACAATTCATTCTGATAAAAAATGATCTCTATCCCTTCTATTTGGAGTAGGTTTTGTGCATCCAACTTTGCAATTAGTTCATATCCCTGTTGAGTCCTTAAGATGAAAAATGCCCTGTGACCAACACTGTGGCTGCTTGCATCCAGGAGTTATTATGGTCTCTTGTTTTCTGCCTCTGCTGTTCAAACTGAATATGATACTCATTTGTGATCAGGGTTAGTGAAATTATTCGCATCAAATTGCTATCTTGTTCTTTATTTGTTGATGGTTTTATTAAGAAAATCTAGCATAATGTTTTCTTTCTCCTTCCTTTCTAAATTTAAAGCATAATTACTTCAACTCCTCATCTATGCTTTTTATCATTTGCTCATGTGCTCCTTTTGACCTAGAATATTCTAATGTAGAAAAGGAATGAGAAATTATCTTCTAAATTTTTGACCCTGAAGATTAGATGGGGTTAAAATCATGGTTTGCTGGTATTCATGCTTCAAATATGAAGTTTAAGGAAATTTAAATCTTTGGGCAGAATTTTTAGTAAATTTTGCAGTATGTAATTGCATTACTAGAGTACACGGGCATTGCACTGGTGCACCTAGAATTGGAAGGAATTGCTTCCTTATACGTAAAATTGCACCATGGAGACAATACCTATATATTGGCGAACAAACTCAAGTTTGCCCTCAATAGAGGTGATCAATCCTCTGCAGACAAGAGGACTTGCTTACTGCAAAAAAGTTTTTCCCTAAAGGAGCAGTGCTTCTACTACAAAAATAAAGGAAAAGAAGTCTTAGTTGGTAATTTTAAGGTGGCTCAAATTAGATGTCCTGCCTAGTTTGTCTGGTCATGTATTTCCATGAAGCTCGAAAGTTTTTTGCCCAAGTCTCCAAATGAGTTAGGTTAGTATATCTTGTTTCTCTTTATCTTATTCTCTTGGTGAATTTGGCCCTAAGAAATTTGCTTTTGCTTCTTTTAACATTTAGGAAGGGGTAATATTTTGGAGCATTGGCATTCTGCTTCCCATGTTACTTATCCTGATGGCTTTTTCATGATTCTAAGATGCATGCTGCTTGTGAGGACCTTACCTTCCAGAAGACAAGAAGCTACCAGATGTGTACTTGCTAAAGATCCTGAAACATTTTAACATGATTGTTTGTCACATGGAACGCTGAACTTCTGAATTTGATTTTTCTGTTGGGAACTTGTGAAGACTAGATTTACTATATAATAAATTAGTTTTGATTGCTGGCAGTTTTAAAAAGGTCATTGAGCTTGCCTTTTGTGTGTGTGTGTGTGTGTTTTTTTTTTTTTTTTTTCTTTTAAAATAAATTCAAATGTCTTGAGGCCATTTTTTGTGGCCCATATTCAATGCTATAATTTTATATAATGACCAATGTCTTACTAGGGGCATTTTTGTCACTTTTTTTTCCATCCCTATTTTAATGAAGAAAACTAAAGAGGAGGTTCACATGCTTCAAGATACAGATTGTTGCATGAACTACTTTGTAATTTCTTTTCAATGAAGGTGCTGTTGTTGGAGCTGTGTTGGCATCTGTTTGTGTTCAATTCTTATAGGATTCATTTGTCTATATGTATGATATACATTGATTTTACAGGAAAGAATCTTAGAGTCTGAAAAAATAAGTAAGAATCTGATACATTAGTATATTCTTGTGCTACTTCTAGCCCAATACATTTTAACACGAAACTTTTGAGAAATATGGTACCTGGCTAAGAAAGTAGGCATGGGGTTCTGATGTGTAAGACACTTTGCCTTAGGTTTGATTGTTTAATTTGTTTATATAATAGCTTAGTGATAACCCACTACATCATTAAATGAAATTGTGGGACACATAATACTTGTTAAAAATTATCTATAAAAAAAAAGCATACGAACTTGACTCTTGGTGTTCTTGGCTTAGCTTTGATACAAAGTCATGAACTTGATTGTTTATTCTTTGTAGAATAATTTACCTTCAGTTGATAAGTGCATTTTACCCTTTTCATTCCTTACATGCGAGACGAGGGTATGATGCATAGTCTAAATGATTTCTGTCTAATGGCTTCGCCCAACTTATGAAAATTATCATTATTAAGGTAACATCCAGATCATCTTGGAGCTCTTCATAAAATGGTAATGATTAGGGCTTCTTTATTTTAAATTATTTGTTATGAATTATGATTATGGTTTCCACAGTAGTGCTGAACAACATTATCAGTATAGTCCTTAAAAAATGTTTTGAAGCAATTGGTTTGTAGTTTTTTAACTAACCATGTTTTTAAAGGAAATCTTATAAGGGCCAAACAACCATAGGGTTCTTACTCTAACAGTTTGTCTCCCATAACTGGTCAGAAACCTTTGCTAGAGAACAATGTTAAATACTTAAGGGACAACAAAACAGAACTTATAAAGGTTTTGGCTAGAGAGGGAGTCTTCAGAGTTCAGAGGCTTAGACCTAAATTTCCACCTTGCCACCTTGAGATCTTTGGGCTTACTTTTAGGCTTTAGCATGGGATCAACATTTATTGATGCCATATCCAGACCTATCATTAGGTTTGTTTGCAGACGTCATGTTTGTATGCCTTAGAGTTTCATGTTTATGTACTCTGCCATTTTTGTATATTTCACTTGTTTTACTTGCTTGCAATTTAGTTGGTTTCCTCCTTTTTTGTTTCCCTTTTCCCTCCACTATAACATATCAAGAAAAGTGCATTTGACATTTTTCATTAGGAATATTTTGCTTGCAGGTGCTTGTGTTAGATTAGTTTGCTTTCATTGGAAGTCCTGCTATTTATGCTTTTCTAAAACAAGTGGCATGTATATTATTTGGTAGATGTGCGTCTGGTGTTGGCATCATATAATCGAAATGGCCAAGAAGGATGATACTGAAGGACGATGTCCTGCATGCCGCAGTCCATATGATAAGGAGACGATTCTTGGGAGGACAATCAGCAGAGAGAGGCATGTTAAGCTTAAATGCTCTTGTATTCATTTATTTTTTCTTCTTTATTTCTTATCAGATATCTATTTATAGGTAGCATCTTTTCATTGAATGCCATTATTACAATATTAATTGAAAATATACTGAAAATAGGCTTGCAGAACTAAATTTTGAGAAGAAGCAGAAATTGCAAAAGGCTAAATTAAAAACCTCAGAAGGGCGAAGTGATCTAACTACTATCCGTGTCATTAAGCGGAATCTTGTTTATGTTGCTGGTCTACCTGCTAAAATAGCTGATGAAGAGGTAAACACATGTTACCAAATTGTGACTCAATTCTGTTGTGCATTTTCGTATTCTGCCTTTGGTTTCAACTTTAAGGTATTTATGCTAGTAGTAAATTCAAGATGTTTATTCTAGTCATCTAATTTTGCCTGTTTGGAGCAAGAAATATGTTGAATGCAGTTGCGACTTTTTCCTGCAGAACTGATTTGAATGTATATGGAAGTAATATGTGTATCATTCTTTCTGCAGACCCTTAGGAAGAAGGAATTTTTGGGACAGTATGGGAAAATTATAAAGATTGTTATAGCCCGGGATGTTGGAACCAATCGGCTTTTTCCATCATTCAACACTTCTGTTGTGTAAGACCGACTTAACTATATGACAATTTCTTTAAGTTAATGAATTTACAGCTTTTCTTTGCAGTTGTTCTCTGGTACTTGCTGTTATACGTGTTGATTGCACATACATTACTTTTACACCTAGTCCATATTTAAATGGACTTTGAAGTGTACACATACACTACAGCATTTATTGAGCATGATATATCGTGCGGCACATGACACTACAAGTATGCATGTTGACGTGAAAACTATGAGGAGGTTTAAGGTATTGCCACTGGCTGCTACAGTATGGTGCTGTACCAACACATGGTATATCTCTTGGTGTCGGGACAACAAAAAATTAGGTGAAAACTATGTATCAGTATGGCTGGTACCGGTATGGCACACATACCAGTACTGGTACCTTAGAGGTACTATCTAGCATGGCGAGTACGGACCATTATATAGTGGTTCATATCCTTGATTTGAAGTATATAATTTTTATGTCTGGACTAATATTCAATATTAGCATCTGATTCGATGTAATCTGTGGATTTAGTAGCTTTCACTTATTCCTTCTTACCCAGATTCTAAGCCTCAGATTTTGCGAGCAAGGTTTCTTAAAGACAAATTTGTTGCACCATAATCTGTCTTTAATCCCTTTTCAGCTGCATTTAATTTGACAAATTTGTCACACACATAATCTGTCTCTAATTCCTTTTCAGCTCCATTTAATTTGCACGAAACTATATGGATCTTTCCATCGCATGCTAGTTATTTTACCTTTCTTAAGGCATATGTCCCAGTATATTTTCTTTATGATCATATTACCATGTCACAGGCAGGCTTGCTTGACTCTGTTTCAGTAAATATCATGCTCCAGTTACCATACTTTTATGCCGGTCCCTTCTGCTGGAACTTTTGTTGCAATTGACTAGCCTTGGAGAACCATTAGTATAAGAAAGTGTAATTTTTTAATCTCTGTGCGGACACAAAAAGTAATTATCCTTTGTTTGCTAATGAAGCTGCAACATATGTTTTATGGGAGATTCAAAATTAGGACATTTATGTGATATGGATGAATATGAAGCAACCATCCTAAGTTTCCTTAGACTTGGAAAAGTATGCAAGGAGGCAAGACAGCAATATTTGATACCATGGAACCAGTTTTAAATTTTAAGGCCTAATTAACGAACCGAACAGCCCAATTGGAACAGAATTGCCATTGTCGTTAAATGATGCTTGCAGAAGTGGGGTATGGAGTCCATATGATTGTTGAGTGATATGACCCGTATGATTTATTTATTTTCTTATTTGGAACGAAAGAGAGCAAAAAAAACATGTCTCAGTTATATTTACACTGAATATTCAGTTTAAGCATAGATCCATTGCATTCTTTTATCTTCTTCTTTAGTATATATTAATGTTATGTATTGGACATTCTTTTTTATATATTAACGTTATGTATTGAACAATAAAATTGTTGTCTTGATGTAGTTCAAAATTATAACCGTAGCCTTAACAACCAAGCTTGTCTCAACTATTTTGGGTCATCTATAAGTGCCCATTCATCTACCATTTATACTATGAGCACCCTTTTTAATGCAGGCTTCCCAAATCGTTTCTCACAACTTTCATTCATGTTATCTTAGGTGTTCGTCTCACTTTTCTTGAAACCTTCAACAAGGATTTGTATACCTTTCTTGTTGAAGCTTTCTCATTTTATTTTGAATTCCCATCTGATCTTTCTCAGTTCTCAAACATTGTATATACGTCATTGCATTTTATTTTGAAGCCTCCTTCAACAATTCAGATCTTTGAGTTTATTTGAAAGAAGTCTGTATGCTTTCATCAACTGATCAGATGCAGCATTAGGTTACTAGCCTGCTATGTTACCTGGACCTAGACTATTATTCTGTGGGATTGATTTTTTTTTTTTATGAAATTGTTTCAATTAATTGATTTTTTAAAAATCATAATGGGGTTAATGTGTGGTCAAGAAGTGGTGCACTCACTGGGAACATATAGAAACTTATGAAGTCAGCCTCACATGACAGAAGAAGCACATATCTATGTGATGTAGAGCTTCCTTAATGTTTGTTTGTCTTTGGTGTCTTCCCTTTATCTGCATCATTTGATCTTCAACTGTTTAAATGTCCAAGTGAAGCTGATCATTAACAACACATGTTTTCTGAAAATGATGTACAAACATTTGCATTAAGAGAGTTGAAGATCTCTCATCTATATCTATATATGTATATATCTATATAAGTATTTATATTTATATAAAAACATCGTCATTATATCTGCTGACTGAAGTTAATGGCAGATGAACAATTGCTGACCTAGCATGCAAGTTATGATTCTATAAAATACTACCACACGTAGGCTGTTCTTGCACCTGATTTGGTCTTCTATAATACAAATGCTTTTGTTTAACTGTTCAGATACGTTACGTTTTCAAAGGAGCAGGAGGCTTTTCGTTGCATTGAGGTTGTAAATGGTTTCATTTTATATGGTAGAACTTTAAAGTAAGTCTCTATCTAATCTTTCCATACTATCCTGGCTTAAGTTTCTTCCTCATTCTCCTATTTTATCTTAGCTTACTTTGGAGTGTCATTTTCTCTTCTATTTTATTTTGACTTGCTTTGGAATGTCATTTCCTCAACTTCCTTTGGGGTTTTCTTGTGTAGAGCATGCTTTGGTACTACAAGATATTGCCATGCCTGGTTAAAGAATATGGTGGGTGCTGCCCTTAATAGGAACTATCTGCATTGCTTTCTGTTTTATTCTCTAGGGTTGTAAACATAGACAAACAATATAAGTTTTTGACAAGTGACTGGGTAATTACTGGTCCAGCCTTGTCGCAACCCAAACTGTTTTTATTTGCATGATGCTGGTCCCCAAGAAGATATCTGCACAAAAGATGAAGTTGCTTCAGCATGTCTAAGGTATAATAATGACCTTTCCATCTCACCTTTGTTTTTGTCACATGATCATATCAGATGCTTTGACTTTCATCTGAAGGTTTAGAATTCATACTTAAGTTGTCTAGTATCCTGCTAAATGAGTAATATTGTTGACTTGTATATGTTTGTGGGATTGACTATGATTTGTAGTAGGAAAATTTAACGTCTGTTCTAGTTAGATTGACTGCCATTTTATGCTAGTCCCTTGAAAATTTATGGCCAGATTTTTATTTCAATGCCCATTTTATGTTTAATCCCTGGTCTGTGCATAGATGTGTGCAAAACAGGTACAAGTGTTTGCAGAAACATGCCTAACTGTGTGATGAAAGCAGGCCAAGTTGTGTATAGTGTAAGAGACTAAACATAAGACGGCAATCAAATGACCAGGTGTTAAGTTTACTTTTATAGGATGTAGTTAGTGCATATACCGTCTCTCTCTCTCTCTCTCTCTCTCTCTCTCTCTCTCTCTCTCTCTCTCTCTCTCTCTCTCTGCCCCCTTTACTCATCTATCTGTTCTTTCATGTATCTGTCAATCCCCAGATTTTGAGCTTGTTTAGGACTGAAGTAGCTTTAGATAAGCTCATAATAATGCCATATACATTCTATTAGTGACCCCAGTTGGAACCCATATTCTTATATTCTTAAATTAGTCCAATTACTAGTAGATCCCACATAAACTCCATTTGATTATTAATAGGCCTTTGCACTCATAGGGAAACTGTATCAGCCTAGCACCCGGTCAACATGCTGTCACATTAAGAAACTTCTAAAACGAATTACTGCTCCAGGATTTAAAATTCACTGGCTGGTCGTAGGTACTGTGGTAGACTGTTGGCACAAGCCGGTTCAGGGCTGGTTCAGATGAGCAAAAATGGTTCATTGAGCTGTAAGGGTGGTTTGGAGCTATAAAGATTAGGATGGGTTTAGTTATCTGGGGGTGTTTACCCTATCCTGGTTCCTAGCTTGGTATAGGGCTGGTACTATTATCTTTGTCACTTCTCAATTACCTTTGAACAAAGGGCAGGCTATAGGGGCATGTCATTGTTGATTATAGGTCCAATGAGCCTACAAACCCTCTCCAATTAAAACAGATGCAACTATGTTTTTCAGGTCAAACATGCTGAACCATTATCAGACCCTAGATCTGACAAGTTTGCATCATAAAAGAAATATGTGACTTATAATTTTGTCACCATCAGCTGTGCCCCAATATAGGATTCTAATTTGACCTTAGCCACCTGGAACTTTTACTATATGTGAACCAAATCTCATCTTTATCTCCTGTTTTTAACATAGTGAGCCTGAATGGGGCCACAATATTTTACCATTCAAAACACATCTACTCATTCTGAAAGAGCATTTTCTTTTTTCTTATATATATGAGCAATAGGGCCCTACCAGTTCTGACAGCCAAGTTCAGTCGATGTCAAATGTGGCGACAAAATACCACTTTTGTGACATGTATCTATATTAAACATAAAGGCAAAAATAAATCACTAGACATCTTAGAGCAGCTTCCAGCGTTAGGCATTATCATAATAATCATCACTAGAACTCTCACACTTCCATGATTGTGGCTTCATTAGATTTATAATCATCATTCTCCTCACCTTGCTCTCTCCCCCCTGGACTGCTAGCTTTCATTTCTATAGGCTTCACTCGACCAAAAAAATGCTCCCTTAACTGAAGCCAGCACATCTCTCAAAGAAAGGGCATAAAAGGAATATAAAGAATTCTGCTGGAATTGGAGAGGCACTTGCCAAATGCCTCTTGCTTTGGTCCAGGTACTTACCTAGGCATCAATTCAATAAGCCTGCCTCACCAGGGACCATTGAGTCACGCTAGGATTGCCTTGCATTGCCTAAATGTTTGGGTAAGCAGAGTATGTATGTATGTTTGCTTATGTATGGTAAAGTTAAATTGTTCTTATGGGAACAGGTCTGTAAGTCAGTCCTACTGGAAAATGAAAATTTTAAACCCCATGTGTTGCACTCGTTAGCTTTGAAACCTTGGGGGTAGTTGCATCATTTAATCAATACCATCATGTACCTTTTTTCTTGCATTGATTAATTCACATTTTGTTGCTGTAGTTGCAGTTATGGAATGACAAAAGTACCCCATGCAAGAAGACCTGACTAGTGCAATACATGGGGGTAAAATTACCATTTCTGAGAGGACCGGTTTACAAACTTAGACTAGCTAATTAGTGCTTGTCCCTAAGTAGGCCTCACCTTTCCTCTCCTCTCTTTAGCATCCTCCACTTTGTTGGCTTTTGTTGTTGCATCACACAATTTTGACCATGACCTCCTTATGTCCATTGTGGCCCTAGGCCTTGTTTGGGATTGCCATTGGCAGTGAAGTCTTTGGAGCTTTAGAAAATAGAGCTTTCCGATTTAGAGTTTCTATAAAAAGCTGTTTGTTGTTTGGTAACTATATTTTTAAAGTGCTATGAAACATTAACAGATGTTTGATGACCAAAATGAGAAAATGCTTTTGGCATGATAAAATGACAATAAAGGACATTTCATAGTATTGTATAATGGAGTATAATACAATGCAATATTACATGTTGAAATATTATTATATTGTATAATATTATTATAATATAGTGTAATATAATATTGAATACTATAGCATAATATGATATGATATGATATCATATAATATGGTAATGTATTATTAATAGTACAATATTATTACAATGCAATATAATATTGCAATAAAATAAAATATAATAATATAATAATATAATATTATTATAATTATAATCTAATATATAATATAATAATATTTTCAATATAATATAACAATGTAATATAATGGATTATAATCTAATCTAATAATAGATTATAATATAATAGATTATATTATATTATTATAATATAATAACATAATAGTAATATTATTATATAATAATATAATATAATTATAATAATATATTATCATAATACAAATATTATTATATTAGCATAATACTATGATTGTAATAATATGTTATATTAGGCTTATAATATAATATAAGAATATATTATATTATAATTATGTATTATTATATCACAATATATATATATTGTACTATTATGATGTAATAATAGATATAATAGTATAATAAAATAACATGATATGATATAATATAATATAAGATGTAATTATGAGATTTATTGGTGAGCATTTTTGGTCATAAAAAAAGTCATAAAAATCAAAACAACTTTCCAATATTGGCCAGAAAGCACTTTTGGTAAGAAGCTCCAAAATTGAGCTTTTTCCAAGTAGACTGTTTCAACTTTCTAGCAGAGCTAAAACATCTTGATTTTTCATCAAATACTACTATACCATCCAAAAGTATTTTTGGAGGGTCAGAAGGTGCCTTTTGGCCCTCCAAATGCTCTGCCAAATGGGGCCCTAATCACTCTTGCATGTTGGTTTGTAGCTCTAGCCGTGGTTGGCTTTTGAAGTCCCATCTTTCTTTCTTTGACATGTCTTTGATCTCTTTCCCTCTCATTCCCTTCCATCCCCTTGTGAGATGATTAGTGCTTCATTGGGTTGGAGTTGGCCTTGGGCCATGAGAGTCGCTCGTAAAGTTCAACCTAGAATCGATTGAAACTATTCATGCCATTGTCACACTTCTGGTTTTGTTTGACTTGAATCTAGATCTCATTTTTGGCCCTAGTGGTCGAGCGCAAAATTGTCATATACTTCAATAAATCATTGTTTTACACTAAACTTTTGGGCAAAAATGACTTATTTATAGTCTCTAAGAGATCCGATATGATTTCTTGGATCTATAAGAGTCGTTACTTGTTGGTAGATGATGTGGCTGAATCTGATTTAAGGTTTGCTGTATTGATTGGTACCGTACTTATCAATACGAACTATTATGGAGATTCATTGTAATAGGATCGTACTGGTTTGGGGGCCGATACTGAGAGAACGAATCTTGTTCTGGTTAGTTTTTTTTTAAACCTTTTTTTTCTTGAGAGGACAATTTAATTGGTACTTACATAAGGTTATTTCATCTCATCATCTGCCATTGCTTGGTTGGAATTAGGATAACCCTCCAACACTACTGTTCAGGGAAACTTGAAACTGGTTTAGGGTTGGACACCACTGAAGTGATGGCTTTTTATAAATGCTCTAGTTTTGGAATCTCCTTTCTGGAATGGCAAGGAAGATTTTCAAGAACTTTAGTCAGGACTTCTTCACCGTTTCTGAGAATTATAAAGAACTAAAGGTGAAGCAGCTCTAACATCACCAACATTATTCTAATTTCATTTTATACACATCCAGTTCTCCAAATTTCTTTTGATACTCTCATGACAGTTTTTCTCACGATACTTGACTCTGTTACAATAGTAATTGCTATTCGTAGTTTAACAAATAATGTTTGTTTTTGTAAAATTCTTAGCATGAAAGATCAATTTTTTGAGTTGATAATGTTGTTCTCTGAACTTTGTGGCTGTTCCTGTTCTTAAACCAGTAAACTTCCACAAAATTCTGGAATTGCTTTGCATAATTTTGAACGACGTTCGGGAAGTGTTTTACCTCCTCCAAGGGACAATTTCTGCAGCAGCAACAGTAGTGTTGTTAAGGACAAATTTCTCATCCACTCTGTTGTTTATGTAAGAAACTTTATTGTCATGATACATTATTGATGTGTGTTTTGTACTTTCTGGTTGCCTAAGCTATGAATCTTGCAAATTTCTGAAATCTTTCTGATACTGTATACAGTGAAACTTTTTGTCTAACTGTTTGCTCTCTGCCATGTCATTTAGACTCCTATTGATAATGGCAAAAGACATTTTCAAAATGGTGATAGTGGAAAATCTGGTGTCCTTCCAGTAGCGGCTTCATGGTGCATACAATGAATGCTATTCTTTTATCTTTCTTTTCTCATCAATCTGCCTTGAGTTCTTCAGTTTCATCTCTCCTTTTTTTTTTTTTTTTTTGGGCGGTGGTGGGGGGGGAGGGTTGTGTAGGGGCTCAAGACTCGCTTCTGGTAGGTCATCATATGCTGGTGTTGCATTTTCCCAAGGAACAATTGAGTATCCTAGCATTTCCAATAGTTCTCTTGCTGGAGTTGACATACAAGCATTACCACAGAATGCCTATCAAACTCGAAGGCAAATGATCATGTCAAGAAATCAAATGCCTCTTTCAAATGGGCACCTAGAAAATATTACATCATTCAAACCATATGTTGAAGATGGATTTAGAGAAGATATGGTTATGCCAAATTTCAAGTCAAGCAATTGTACTAGCATAATGACAAATAGATCATGTTGTGTTACATATAGAGAAGACATGGAATCAAGAATCACCCAATCATCACACTCCTCTGATTCAGTTGGATTTCAACCATATGCTTCTTTTTCAAATGATGTCAAGTGTTCTACAATGGTGGAAAATAGTCAGTCTTCATCTTGTATTCCCCGTTCAGTCTCTCATGGAACCACTTGGGATTCTGGGTGTCTGTATGGCATCACTGAAGGAGTCTTTTCTCCGGTAGGATATCCTGTGATCTCCTCTATAGAAGATACCCCAGTATCAAACATGCAGGCTACAATTCTAGATCCGGCGTTCAGAGCTGCTTCATCTTCTCAAAGTTTGCCTCTATCTTTTAATCGGTCTAGCAAATTTCCAGATATGACACGCATGAGATCATCTGCAGACTTTGAAGCCAAAGATATTTCTTTTCTTCTAGATAACAGAAAATTTGAAGGTACCTCTGCTTTGGTTCCTGGTGGAACTACCATTGCAGACCCTAGAGTTGGTGAGCATTCAACTTGTTCTGTAATTATTGGACTGTCTTGTAAAGGTGAACAAAGGAAGTTACAGAGTGAATTCTCTTCCTGTGGTATAAACAATTTTAAGCTTCAGCACTTGGAATGTTGGCCTGAAAAACCTATCTCAACAGAGACAGATATAGTCCTGGATTCTGCTGTATCCAACCAAGCTAACATGGATCTGAGAGGTGACAGTATGACATCACGCATTTCCTATGTAGATTTTAGAGAAGATAATAGTCTACCAGATAAAGCCAAGGATGATGCAGGAGAGGATAGTATAATATCAGATATTTTGTCTCTGGATCTTGGTCAGGTTGATCATCTGATAGATCATTATAGTCTCAGGGAACTGCTGAGTGGCACTAATGAAAGCGACTACTCAAAATCGTATAATTCTCGGATGCCATGCAATGACAGTGAATCCAAATTTTCTTTTGCAAGCTTAGATGATTCCAACAGTGGAAAAGAGCAATCATTTCCTTTAGATTCTAATGTTTTTGCTCTTGATATGAAAACTGATCAGCCAGACATTAAGGAAAAGAGAATAGGCAGTACAAACACATCTCTCAGTGGGTTATCTGCTTATGATATGGACAATCCTGAAATTCTTAACTGCCGTTATGGATATTTTGCATGTGACGTTGCCAATGAATTGAAACTTCCATCTAGTTTGTGTCAGTTAGGTGGTTGGCCTAACCTATCTTTGTTTCTTTTATTTATCTTGATTATGTTGAAATTTAGTAACTGCCATATTTTTTTTTTCATCTAAAAATTAATGGTTGCTTGAACTTTATATGCATATAAAGTTTAATTTGTCATCAAGAAACAGATTTCATGTCTTGTTTCCTTTTGTTTTTGTTTTTTCCTTTCTTAATTACCTTTTAGTTTCGTTAAATATTCTCAAGTTCCTTATTCAGTTGGTTGGATTTCGCGCCCCCCCCCCTTTCTGTGCGCTCGTGCACATATGTGTGTGAAAGAGTTTGTGCCTGCCTGTTCACGAGCATGTTCGTATGTGTCTGAATCATCTTCCATGTCAATTAATTGTGTATTATTAAATGGATTGCATTTGAGCTGGAGATACATATAGTTGTTCATAATGCGAACTATGTATGACCAATAAATGCTGTTATGTTTCATTTACGAAGTTCAGTTGCTTGCTGATGCTGGCTTGTCATTGTTTAACTGATTCAAGCTATCTATAGGCAGCCTTGTTCTGAGAGATGGTAATCTTTTATGTGTCTGTGATTGTTATAGAGTTCCTTATTGCAGCTCTCCATATTGTGTTGATTAGTACTTGTGGAGGCTTTTTTATTACTCCTTTTATGGAGGCTTTTTTTGCTACTTTTTGGAAACATATCTATTGTATAATTTTGTTTTGTGGTTGTTTTCATACACATGCATATATTTATGAACACATGCAGTACATAATCTGTTCAAGTTCCAATCCTTGAAAGTTATTTTTCCTGTGATTTAGATATTTCTCTAAATCTTATCCCAATGCGTATTTTCTAACTCCGCAAACTACAAGAGCTTTCTGTTGGATGGCACTTGATGGAAAATTTTGATCATAACAGCTAGAGGAACTGCTGATTTGGCATGGTGTCTAGCAAGTGTACAGCTTGAGTGTACCTTTTATTATTTTGAGTCATTGTCTCTTGAAACTGCGTAAAATTGATGGAATTATTATGTACAAATATATCTTGGGATATGCATCTGTCTTTCCAAAGGTAGTAAATTCTGCTAGTTGTTACTTTTCCTTGCTGGGTACTAATTTGCCTTTCTACAATAGACTAGTTGTTTAGTCATGATTTAGTTGATTGAGCTTTTCTTCAGCCCCCTAACCCTCTTTTTTTAACCTGCATGTCTGTTAGAATATTAGGTGCCATATGATGTTTTATTTCTAGTATTGGGATGCTATTACATAAATGAATTACTATGAGTCCATTTTCTGCTTTCCTTTTTCCAAGTTGATTGTCTTTAATATATTGTGATTTATGACTCTGGCAGCTTCTCCTGTTTCAAGGTCCGGGGTGTTGCCTTCTTCTGGATTTCGTGCTGGGATTAGGTCCATTCCTCCTGGTTTCCATCCTCGATTTGTGGATGACCAATATCTAGCTTTTTCCAAGCTTACAAATTCTGGTTAGCTTTTACCTTCAGCTGTATATAGTAGGCAGTGAGAGCTTGTTGTTGTGATGGTAATCATTATACTATTGCTCTCATAATGCAGGTTCTATTGCTCAATACCAGATTTCAGGAAATTCACCTTGTATAAATTCCTCTCAAGAGAATCTGAGATACAACAGCTTTAATGATCCTCGGATCAATCAGGTTAATGGTTCTGCAACTGCATCACTTTGTAAAGGAAAGTTGTCACGGCCAATGATATGGCAATTTTCTCTGAGCTCTAACTCGGTTAGTCTTGCTGAGACTGACCAGGCACTTCAATTTCCAGCAAGATTGGGAAATTTGACTCAAAATTCAGTGAACTTAGCGAATCAAAGCAGGAACATGACTTTTCAGGATATGGTGAATAATTACGATGGGTCATGGGGGTCATTTAATATTAGCAGTCCAACTGCAATGGAGTCAGGGGTTACAGGCAGAGGCCAATCTGCTTTGGCTGAGATTATACATCATTTAATTCCTGGTTCAAATCATGGATCTTGGAGACTCTGCCAAGAACATGAGAAACCCGGTTTTCAGGTTCCTGATTCTTCTAGATTATTGTTTAACATACAATATGAGCAAAGTTGATGTTGTTTGAAGCTTCTCTCGGTGATGCTATGGCTTGTTGCATTGGGCCTTCAAATTGAACTAGTACCAGTTGTTTTTTGAACCTGTGAAACTTGCAATTTTGGGATCCATGGAGTTGGTTAAATTCCAATATGGTGAGGTGATCTGCAGAGTTGCTTGGCTGTAGATGTTTCCAGGTAATTGCTAATGACTTGCCATGGTTTTGTTTCTTGCACATACCTCATGAATGGAAACATAAATAACTTGGCCTCTGACAAGTATGATAGGTTTGCAAAATTCTTTGGATGATTTATGCCTTTTGTGGGTTGTCATCTGATTTGCAAAATTTTATTGCTTTTAGATACATGCATGATTAAGAAGTCTTGTATCCAAGGTCCAGTATTCATCATTCTTCAATATTGTTTACCAAACTCATGACCTAGTCTGCAAAGACCTCAAAAGAATTTGCAAATCCATTAGGCGGTGAAGGAAACGGTCTTATGGCTGTTGTAGTCAGAAATTTGTAAGATTAGAGATCCTCTTAAATGATAAATTAATGATAAATTCAAGGAATTGAAGATATACGAAATTGAAGTCAGAAAAAAGGGTGCTTGCTTTGTCTGAAACAATAGAAAAGTGTGCTTTCTTCTAGAAGTTGGTCTAGTAAGAGGTAAGAACATGTAGTCAAGTTGATGATAACAAACAAAATTTCTTGGTCATAATGCATTTTAATCAACTTGATGTCAGTTCTGTCTTGATCAATTTGATAGCTGGTCTGTTATGAAAGGTTTTTCTAGCATCTAGCATTAACTTCTTTGTCTTGCAGCTATGCCAGCCCAGGGATCTGGATGGATGGAAAATGAGGTGGTTGTTTTGGTCTTTTACACCGTGGCATGTAATACCAGGCAGATAGACAAATGAAAAACCCTCAATTTCTAATTGTAACCATGTAAACGGCTTTCAGGTTTTTCTTTTTTCTCCATGGTCTCTATGTAGACCGTCACATGAAATTTCTTGCTTGTTTTCGTTTTTTTAACTGGTCTATCGTTGGACAAGCTGGGAGTGCTGCCTTAATGAACTCTAAAGTTATGATAAGGCTGCTTGCCTGATTAGCTCGCGTTTGGTTGGACTCAGTGTTGATTTCCCCAACAGACTCGCTGCTGCAATCACGGTGGCTTGCATATATTTCTCCTAAAGGTAACGTGGGAGACTTGGTATTCGATTGAATTACCATTTTTTTGGTGGTGTCGTGGCGCGGTATGGACTTCTGCATTGTCCATCGTTTTTCCCTTGAACCTTCTTATTCCCGCTCAGCTGCGAAAAGTACCCGGTAGAAGGAATGAAATATACCGAGGGAACGTGTCCCTTCTCAACTAGACTGCTTTCCTTTGTTTTCCCTCCGGACCTAATCATTCCGATGGCCTTTCGTTTCTGGTAGATATTCTGTCGGCCTTTGTCGTAGGTTTCAGCAAAAGCATCACGGTCGTCCATTTCTCATGATCCTGTATCTATGGCATCGCATATGGATACGGAGAGCCCAGATCAGGTCTCCAATGAGGACCCTCTGATACGTTCATATTATGGATTGCCCCCTTAGCATCAAGCGGCTAAGCTGCGTCCTCGGATTTTGGTGCTCTCTTCACTAATTGATCAACATCACCTGTCGGAAGGTCCCATACTGTTTCTGGCCTAGAAAAAGGATAAAGTGCTTTCTGGAAATCAGCGCGACAGTTTTTCCCCCTATCCTTTGGCCCCTCTTTTTCCCCGTTTCGGCACACCGGGCAACTGTTTCACCTCACAGGGAGACACATCCGATCTCGATCGGACGGCCGCGGTGTGCGTGGCCACCTACCGTTCCTCGGGCACCTTTTCGCCGCACAGAGGTAGCTCTTGGATTCTGGACGGCCCGTGCCTGTCTCCTCTGTAGAGCCGCCGAGCGCATAATCCAAAACGTACGCTCCAATCCACGTGGTGACGCGGTCAAAGGGACTCCCCCGCCCCTTATCATCACCGTCCGTCTCCCATCACCTGAATGCCCTCCGTACGATACGTCAGCAGTCCCGATGCCATTGTCTTGCCCTAACCGGGGGTGGGGGTGGGGGGAGCGTCTACATCCCCCGCTTGGATATTACCTGCAAAATATTTCATTTCATACATCATTTCTGTAATTCTACCAAAAAAATTACATCATTTCCATAAGTTAAAAAGGGAACACTCCCCCATCCAAAATCCAAACAATAATAACAACGGATGAATTAAATACTAAACCTTGTAACTCATTGGCCTTTCCGCATCACAAAGAGTGAGAAGGGGGCACGAAGTACAAATATGAGCTAAGAAATAATTAAGACAATAATGAAATAATAGCTCTTCTGTAGTTAAGACTTAAAGAAGGGAGAGAAGGGGGGAAAGGGGGAGGAGGGGATCCAATCCTTGGCTGTTTCCATTGCTGCTGCCTCTGCCTCTAGGTTTTTTTTTGGAGTCCCGAGGAGGGAGAGATGGATGCGGGAGCTCAGCCCACCGACGCCGACATGGCGGAGGCGGGGCCGCCCCCCCAGCAGGCGGCGGCCCCGGCAGCGGCAGCGCCGCCTCCACCCGGGCTGGAGAGCATTCAGGCGACCCTCAGCCACGGCGGGCGCTTCATCCAGTACAACATCTTCGGGAACATCTTCGAGGTGACCTCCAAATACAAGCCCCCCATCATGCCAATCGGAAAGGGTGCCTACGGGATCGTCTGGTACTCTCTCTCTCTCTCTCACCCCCCCCCCCCCCCCCTCTCTTCTGCTCTTCTCTCTCTCTCTCTCACCCCTCCCCCCCTCTATTCTGCTCTTCTTTTGATTCGTAATTTTTCCATGTGCTTCGTTGATTTCTATAATAAAAATTGTTCTTTTGCTTATTTTTTTTGATCTATCGAGATCGCTAATTTTGTCGCTCTGTTCTGTGGATTTAGCTCGGCTTTGAATTCGGAGACAAGTGAGCAAGTAGCGATCAAGAAGATCGCCAACGCTTTCGATAACAAGATCGACGCAAAAAGGACGCTACGTGAGATAAAGCTTCTTAGGCACATGGATCATGAAAATGTTAGTGACTCTCTCTGTGGCGCTCTGTCTCTCTGATGCTGCTTGCTAATATTTATATATATATCAATATGTGAATAAGCTGACTCGGAATAGACTGGTATCCAGTCTAGGGTTATTGTATGGCAATTTTACACTTTGATGAGCGGTTTCTATAACTGGACAAAGCTCCTTGGTCTGAATTATCTGTGTGCGCTAGTCGTTTATGATGATGCCGGATAAAGAATCTTCCGTCTGTCATCATAAATTAGTATTGCTTGGTACCTCTAGATTAAAGAAATGTGATTTCATTTTTTCGGGATTGAAGATGAAAATGTAAGTAAGATATACCTTGCGTTCTGATATTGCAATTAAGAGGAAGAAGGATCACATATCTAAGGAATGATGTTTGGAAGGCTGAGTGGGCAAAATTTAGCAAAGACAGTATCTTTTACTGGAAAGGTTAAATCTTCTTGGTTCAGACCCTCAGAAAGGGTGGTTAAACATAACTCTCATAACTCCTCAAAAGGAAAGAGAGAAAGAAACCTGTGATCAATATATATATATATGTGTGTGTGTGAGAAGGGGGAAAACTTCTAAGTATCTCCCTGTATATTAAGTCGCTAAAACATTTTCCTTTTATAAAATCGTATGTGAAATCAAATCACCAATTGGTACTCATATTTTTGTCAAGGAAGTACAAAAACATATTTTTAGTATGATCCATATTATTACATCAATCTGATGCTTATATATCAATTCAAGTTCATGATAGGGATGCCTATTACACAGTTATTAGTTTAATCTTTTCCTTCTTTAAGTGATGTTAATACATAACTTATGGTTATGTGCTCGTTGAAGTTGATCTGATTGTCTGAACTGATAGTAGTTGAAAAGGAAATACTCCTGCACACTTACATTAACTGGTGTATATGAATTGTGAACTACTGTAGTTGTTAAATTTTTCTTCCACTTTTGAATGGTATTGTTTTTAAGAATCACTTTGATATTTTTAGTTCTCATAGCATTCACATAAACTTGACTGCTCCACCCAACCATTTTTGGCTCTTTTTAAACCTAGCTGGTATGGAACCTCTTCTACTTCTTTCCATGAAAAGTTATTAGGTTATCATTTCAGGCAATAAATGTACAATAGCATGTTGAGTTCTGGGACCTCTTTTATCTGTTCCATTTATTGGTTTTGGTTTTTCAAAGTATCATGCTTTATAAGATTTTTAAAAACATTATTTATAAGGCTGCAGTCACTATCAAGTTTAATGAGGTTAAAATATCTTTCTATCATACTTTTTGTTTGCATACAGTAGTTAGTAATAATATCTTTAACAGTTATTGGTTCTTGCAGCCTCGCTTGCTTGAGGTATGGTAAGAAAATAATATCATTTTATCTAAGTCTGAATCGTAGGCAAGAGAACATGCTTGCTTAGCAACTAATTGATTTTCTTGTGGGAGGAACCCCTGAATTTTACATGATTGTATCACATATTAAGTCTGAATTTGGTTCCTATTTCTGATTTTATCTTGTATGTCTGCAATACAGGTTGTTGCTATCAGAGACATAATACCACCTCCTGTGAGGGAAACATTTAATGATGTCTACATTGCTTATGAATTAATGGATACTGATCTCCATCAAATTATTCGCTCAAATCAAGCTTTGTCTGAGGAACATTGTCAGGTTATGTTGTCATAACTTGTCGTTTCTACAAAATAAGGATTTTCCTTTCTTGTTGCATTGTGTGGAACACACTTTAGTATATCTGTGTTATGCATTATAACATGTCCTGATGTAATATGATATGCCACCAAAATCATGCCACTGAGTTCTTTTCGATCAATGACATGAGTAATCATCCTGCTCTAAGGGCTCAAATATGATGCCTGATTTGGCTTTGTGAATTGATACTATTCTTACTCTACTGTGCACCATTTCTAGCAAGGATGGTATAGGCGTATAGCTATATGCAGATCTTTTATGGTGTCAATTCATGTTACAGTTTTTATGGTTGAGCCACTGCTAATTCTTAAAAAAGTTTTTTTTTTCTTTTTCTTCTTCTATTACCTTGTGCAAATTAAGTAGACTAAGTGATCCACAGATCATTAATGCATGCTATTTTGTAGAATGTCACAACTAATAACTATTCATTTGATTGACCTACTTGATACTTGCTGGCTTCGAAGGAGAGGGTTCAGAACCTGCAGGTGTCACTTGAGGTTCAAGCTCTCATCTAGCAAGGCTACACTGGGCTGAAACTTAGCCTATGACAATCTTCATTAAGGAGGCTTCTTCTATGGGTAAAAGAAGATACTCTAGAAGATGCTAATGATTCCTCCATCATTTTGTTAGACGAAATTTTAAAATTTTGGTGAAGGAATCAATGTCATTAAAAAGTATGGTGTTAGCTTCAGTAAAGAAATAGTTAATCAAAAAATGATATTAATAGAAGCAGATTACTATTTCCTGAGATATGGATGGCACAGGGCCTATGGTGTCCAAACATACATGCATAACCAGAGATGACATCCTACTCCGACCAGTTATCCTGATAATATCTTCATCATCTTTTTCTCTTCTTCTTATTTTTGTTTTTGCATTTTGTTTACTTTGGCTGGTCAATATATTACTTTTAGTAAGATTTATCTGAATAATTATTTGCCAAAATAGATCATTTACTTATTTGGATTCCCAAGTCATGAAATGTTTCAATTAAGACTGCAGAGTTTGAAATTGATGTAAATAGAGACATTACTTTTGAATTATTTACTCAAGCTCTGTGGTCATATAAAGCTTCGGATTGATTGGTACTGCCAATGAATGAAACAGCTCATGCAATGTACCCTAGAGTTGCATGTCACTGATAACACACACTTGTGTCTTATTGACTTAATCTTCTTATAACAGTTTAGAGATTGATGCAAGTTTTGACTCCCTTCTATTTGCCATGGGGACCCGCATAGTTTATTATTAAACCTCATTTTTTTTCAGGAAAAAGAGCAGCTAGAAGACAGATTTATATGGAAAATCCATAAAATGGTAAATCACAATGCACCCATGTTCTCCTAATGCTGTGATATTGGCCATCTTGGTGGGTGACCGAAAGGAAGATGAACCAATATCTTGGTTTTTCTAGGCTGAGATTGGATGTCCAGAATATTCTGGAAAAAACCAAGGCATTTTGAGATCTGGTCCAATATATAATGAGATATGGATGTCTCAACCAGTATTAGTTTAACCTTTGTTAGCTGCTATTTTAAGGCATTTATAGACATTGGCTTATCAGAAAATCCATTTAAGGTAATAATACAAAGTTGGAAAAATCTCAGGTGGTGTGTTAATGTTGTCTTGGCCGATATCTCGATATGTATAACTCATATCAAGTGAGATAGAAAGACTGTCATTTCAAATATATTGTATTTGTGGGTGCCCAATGCAAATTGTTATCCTGGCTGAGATATTGGTCTAAATGAAAAACTTGGATACATAATTAAGAGTTCTTCAATATATGACATTCTATTCTATGCGAAAAGTTGATTTAGCATAAACCAGATCGCAATTTCATGTGTAAATTGCGCATGTGGCACTTCTCTTCCTCTGAAAGATCGCCAAGATTTTTCAGTAAGAGGTTGCTTCCAAATGACTTCTGAACATCTTCCATGTTTCATTAGAACTCAAGGATACCAAAAAAAAAACAAAAAAACAAAATTCTCTCCTTTATGTATCTTTGGTGGATCAGAACCTTTTTCATTCCATTTCAATGGTCTCTCTCACTCTCCTAGTTGGAGTAAGAGAGAAGAAGAAATTGAATTATTTTCAAGCTGGAACCTACAAACTAAGAAACTTCATATGTTATAATCTTCTAACTTCCTTAGTCTCTTGACAATCCCAACTTAAACTCACCAGTATTTTCAATTACTTAGCTAATCTCGGGTTTTAGCGATGTCATGCTCATATGCTGTTCATTGCCTTTGGCATAAGTTGTTATTTTCTTTTGGTATGATCTGGTTTGCCTGTCATCATAAAGTCTCTTTTGAAGGGCATAAATTCTCAACGTGCCACCATAAGCAACTGTTAGTGAATAGTCTGAACTACATGACATGTGTAGCATGATTTTTTTTGTCTAACCAGCAAGCCAAAGACTAAGAAGTGAAATATGCATCTTTCAACCACTTTGTAACCAACACTACTTTAATGCATGTCCACCACTCTATCTGCTTAAATCATTTATGTTTCCCATCTTGTATGATGAATATCCACTTCTGTTGGTTCACAAAGGCAAGTTCTATACAAGGGGAATTTCCTAGTCTGATATAACTGGAACTGTTAAATTTGCTTTTTTTTTTTTAGGGATATGATAATCATTAAAGAAGGCAAGGAAGTCAATTTTTTAACATATGTCAAACATTTTTTTGGCAAAGGCAAAAGAAGGTCCATGGAGGTCCACATTTAGCAACTTGCTATTGTGTTTATGTCTTATTATTACATAAGCAACATGACGATTGCTTTGATGGTTTTTGGCAAGGTTCATCCACATGTTCATCATTACTTCACTAATTTCTAAGTACACTGCTAAATATCAGATACATGCAATATTAGACATGATGAAACTGTTTTGGAAAGGAAAATGACAAAGTTTCACCTACCACACTTCAGTTAAATGTTTGCTTGTCAATAAATTTTACAAGCGTTTAGTGGGGTTTAGGGAACCTTCACTTCCAGTTTAAGGCTGCTTCAACACTTTCTAGACTCCCAGGTTGCTTATGTTTTGAGATGACAGTGAACTCATCTATTTGTTGAATTCTGGGTGAGTTAATCTGGAAACCAATAGAATATCACATGATCATTCCATAATTTGGTGAAGATGAAGGATACTTTGACCAACTTCTTTTCTGTTTTCTGTATATCAATAACAACTCCAATGAATAAGTATCCACCATGACTCTTAGCTGTGTCTGCTGAGCACCTCAAGAATCACAGTAGGTTTTCTGCTTCCTAAGGTGTCACTTAGTTGATGAAGCACTGCAATGGTCATTGTTTGCAATCCGCTAAGTGTTCTATCATGCAACAATTACTTTGATTCTTCAGTGATTCAAGGAACTTGAGATATTGAGCCATGAATATCATACTAATCTTTTTCTTGCTTGTTTGTCTGGATGGACCAGCATACATGTGGCTCCATTTATTGAACTTGTGACCTTTGAACAGTATATTTTCAAAAACCACATTTCCTTGTTACTATCAATGTATATCTCTTCCATGAATTTCTGCATAATTTAATATTTTTGTAGTCGAAAAATTAACTCATTTCATCTGTTTCTTTTCTTTCCCTTTCTTTGTGCAGTATTTCCTTTATCAGATCCTTCGTGGATTAAAATATATACATTCAGCGAATGTCCTTCACAGAGACTTAAAACCAAGCAACCTCCTCTTAAATGCTAACTGTGATTTAAAGATTTGTGATTTTGGACTTGCTCGTACTACCTCAGAAACTGATTTCATGACAGAGTATGTTGTAACAAGATGGTACAGGGCGCCAGAGCTATTGTTGAATTCTTCAGAGTATACTGCAGCAATTGACGTGTGGTCTGTTGGCTGCATTTTTATGGAACTGATGGACCGGAAACCTTTATTTCCAGGAAGGGACCATGTGCACCAGCTACGTTTACTAATGGAGGTTGATCCATCTCTTTTTAAACATGTTTCCTTTTTATCACTTATCCAGTTTTACAATTTATTTTCCATGCCAAATATCTTTTTTTTTTTTGTCCTTTTGTCCATGATGGAATGTACTAAGGCTTCATGACAGTTTCTTGATAATATGCTGAATCAATAATAATTACCACAAGAAAGTATGAGGTAATTAGATAAATGGAAGATATATGGAAAAGATTTGAAATTGCTTATACATAGAAAAAACAAAGACTCTTTTAAATAGAAATAAATGGCAAAAGGATTCAGAAATCCAACTCTAGCAATTAAGTCGGCCAATTTTCTCTTGGTTATCTTTGATTTTTTTTTAAAAAATTCTTAATCATTTGATGGTATAGCATTTTAATGGTTTAATGACCGTATGTTGCTTGTCCTAATGCTAGCAGTAGGTTGTGTCCCTTCATATAAACCAATCAGCCAAAGGGGCTCGTTTTGGATTGCCATGACCTGAACAATTGGATACTTTAAACACAGACATATTCAAATGCTGACTGAATGATTATGACCTACATCTTGATAGGCTTGGTTTTGGATCTTCATTAAACATTTTGTACAACTTGAACCATGAACCATGTCAGTTGTTAAGACTATTTTTCTATCAATTATGTGGTAGATCTACTATTGGTATTCACTGTCAATTGGTTTGTGACTAATAATGATCCATGCAACAAATTAATTGCAGTTTTATTAAGGTGTTCTTACTTACTTTAATGACAATAACCTTCACACTTTATTCATCTTTACATTTGATAACCAATTAACTGTAACCATCAAATCTTGCCCAATAATTAGGGGCAGCTTTATGAGTCTTGTTTATTATTAATCTTTCCTATTAAGGGCTGTCCCTAGTGTTATTGCAAGTTCTTCCAAATCCTTTTTTGTAACTTCCATCCATGTTAACATAGATCTATTTCTGCTCTTGTAAGATCCTTTATTGTATATTTCAGAACCTCTCCTTTCTGGGAACTCAGAGCTTTCTTGCACATGATCGGATGGTCTCAAATCTCCATCTATTACTTGTCATTTTGTTCATAGATGGTGCAAAACTTACACCTCCTCTAGTATACTTTTCACTTGTAGCAAAACTTTGTTGGTTAACTTTCGATCCATAAAACTGACAAGTAATGGGATAAGTCTTAGGTTTTAAGGGTCTCCTAGGACTTGGTGTTGTGCCCAACCTTGTTTTGTGTGTCTTATGGATATGGTCTTTTCTGCACATCAGGCATAACTATAATATTATGTATTTTTTTTCACTCTTTGTAGGTTATGTTGGATGCAAACTACAATATTATGTGGTAATTAGTTGTGCAGTAATGTGTTACTGGTGTTTTTGCAATGCATGCTAATACGTGGGTCAGCTAAAGTAATTTGTGCTGCACCATGCAGCTTATAGGCACTCCAAATGAGGCTGATTTGGATTTTGTGAATGAAAATGCAAGAAGATATATTCGCCAACTTCCTCGCTATGCACGGCAATCCTTCCCTGAAAAGTTTCCCCACGTTCACCCTTTAGCTATTGATCTTGTTGAAAAGATGTTGACATTCGATCCTAGACAGAGAATAACTGGTAAGTACATTCTACCTGTTCTGCTTGTTAGATTATATTGATCTGTAGTAGCAATAAGATTACATAATCAAGCAAAATATGCCTTCATTGGAAATCATTCTTCTGCATGTAAGTTGCTTTGGTTTTTCCTCGAATGGTGACATAATGAGTAGTCAAATTTGAACTTCCCCAGTGCATTATATTTTTATTGTGATGATGTACGATATGGAACATCATCATAAACAGGTTATGCTTTAAAACACTTCTGACAGTGACATTATTCCACAACTATTATTGAGCCGTTTGGTACTTGTTCTTAGAATATTATGATCTCATTCTAGGTACCTCTGGACACAATTCATTCAATTGCAATTGCCTTGTTTAAAGTTGTTATATCTTTTTATCTGGAATGAAGTTCTACTTAGGTGTTCTCCACCTTTTTGTAGCTTTTAATATTGTCCGATCTCTTCCTCAAAATGCTCTTGCAGTTTAAACAATAACCCCATTTACCAACATTGTGGGAACTCATTTTATGCAGTGATTTTTCCATTTAATTATATCTGCAAACAGGAGTGCCTGTTATTTTCTTGTACACAAAGGTGGTTGGCCGCACGCTTGCAATAGCTCACTGGACCAAAATGCTAATTTGACTTTCCAGCACTCCCTTCAAGAGCCCCAATAAAAAGCTTACACCTATATTTCTCTCTTACCCTATGTCTTTTACTCCGTTTCTGGTAGGCCAAGATGATTACTTGATTTATTGGAAATGTAGGGTTGTATACCGTGGTTTGTTAAGTAGGATTGTAGGAGCTATGACTATTTGCGGATCTACAGAATTTCCTGTTCAAGTGGGTCATTTTTGCCCCCCACAATCATCTGTCTGTGTCCGCTACCTTATTTACCTCTAAGATCATTCTGACGATTGATTTGTTTCAACAGTTTAAACATATATGCTTGATCCTTCTGATACAATCTTTTCGTATTCACTTCCCAATTTGTTGCAGTTGAAGATGCACTGGCACATCCCTATTTGGCATCCTTGCATGACATTAGCGACGAACCTGTCTGCATGACACCCTTCAGCTTTGATTTTGAGCAGCATGCTCTCTCAGAAGAACAAATGAAAGAGCTAATCTACCGGGAGGGTCTCGCATTCAACCCTGAGTACCAACAATAAGAGTTTCTAATGGTCCTGTTTGTTGACCCTATGACCTTTGATCAGCGCAATTCATGTGGCTTTTGCATGCATCTGCTACTGATTCATCCATGTATATATATATATATGCGCTTCACCGGAGCTCTGATTCTATTTGGTAGCTGTGATCTGAAAGGCAGGGACTTGAAGTGGGTGGATATTTGTGGGTGATTGTATGGATGCTTGTGCGTCTGTATCTTACTTTTTATGGTTATTTAAATGTTACTTGTTTCTAGTTTCTCTAGTTAGAGCATAAATAATGAAAAGTTATGGTTGCCATATCTGAGTTCGTTCTTATAGATCTTAATCATGAAGTTTATGCTCTGAGGACAGGTAAATGCCGACATAGTGGGGAATCCACCTGAAAGGTCTCAATAAAGGAAAAGAGAGGAAAGAGCAAAAGTGCATTTTGATCACACGCTAGTTTGTATTTACAATGGAAAACCAGTTGCGAGGGCTCATACTTGTTCTAGAACATGAGAGCTAATGCTTGAAATTTAAGTGGGGATGTGCTACCACATTCGGGCCTGTTTGCGTTTTTTCTGCAGGAATCAGGGCCATTGGCTTGCTTACCCAGTAGTCTTTGAGGGGACCGTGTTTTTAGAGTAAATCCCGGCCTGTGGGATGTTGATTTGGAGGAAGAAGAAAATTATTGATGGTGATTTTTCCCTTCCATAGAATCTAGGTTAAAAGGGTGTTGGATTGATAGGGGTCATGCTCAATAATTTGTTGAGTCCAAGAATCTGATAGAAAATTTAGTACAATTCTGCTGGATTTTCTAAAGAGGCTTTAAGGATCTGTTAGGATATTCCTCCTGCAGGTTGAAAATCCTGCAGGATTTGTGGATTGGGGTTGTTTATTCAACCGTGGCTCTAGCGACTAAACACCTTCTAGTCCAATTCTTGCGAGAAGAAAAGAAGAGGATCTTCATAATTTTTTTTTCTTCTTTTTTGTGCAGCTCAAAGGTTAGGATTTAGGCAGATCTTTAAAAGATGGGAGCTAGATGACCCAACAGTCTCGATGCTTGTAGGATTTTAAGCCTAATCATATAGCAACAGCTAGACAACTTTTAAATGGGTGAGGTTCCATTTCCTAGGACTGAGATGAGCTTTTTATAAGTACTTATTCTTTAATTGGTTACTGGAGCTGGTTAGATTTGGTCGTAAGAATTTCTTGCCTCATATGGTAATATATATATATATATATATATATATAGAGAGAGAGAGAGAGAGAGAGAGAGATGAGTGGAATCATTCTAAGCCTTTTCCATTGGACAAAAGACCAAGGATTTTTTGTGATATTCTTTGAGATGAGGGGAAATGCTCGTGAATCTTTAGCACTAAAATAAAATGCAAGGTTATTCTAGAATGACTGTTTTCTACACTAAAAAAATTACCTACAGAATTTAGAGCCAGGAGACGAAAGCAAACTACGCAAGGACTGCTTCTTAGACTCCGAATTGACCAAAATAATTAAAATCCATGACCATGTGTTGCCCTTTCTCTGAGATCGCCAGACCATACTCTCCCTCCTAGGAAGAACTTGGGGCTACTCCGGTGGTGAAATAACGCCCCTTTTTTGTTGCCAAGGACGATCGAAAAGTCCATGCTGGAATAGACGAGGAACGCTTGGATCAGCCTAGCATTCCTGATTCTTGATTCTTGCACATACATACTATATATACTTCTATTTTTATATTCTCTTAACACACTTTTGTGTGTGTCTGTATGTGTGTGTGTATGTGTGTACACATACATACATATACATCTATGTATACACACACATGTGTGTATGTATACACACGTTCATATAAGGTATACTTGGATTAGATCAATCGGATTTGAATTCAGATATGATCAAATCAAAACTAGATAATGGGGGTCTTACATCGATGATCCCTATTATAGTTTTGGTATCATTGGATTTGAGTTCAAATCCGATCGATTTTATTCTAATTTTACT